>NC_085047.1:94735618-94933019 GCF_963662255.1 Cinclus cinclus | reverse complement strand
GTCAGGCTACAAACCCCAAAATGGGGGATCACACATGTACTTTTATAGGGTTTGGGGGATCACAAGTAAACCAATGGAAAACAGGGTTAACACATTTTGGCCAAGTACATTATCTTTCTTTGTTTGGGACAACCAATTATAAAGAATCAAACCTAACCAATAATATTCTAAAAAAATAAGAAGAAGAGATTGCACTTTTCTAACATGAGTCATTCTAAACAAGTAGTTTTTCTTATCTCAAAGGAGTTTCCAGGGGGCTGTCACAGGACTAATTGCAGAGGGATTCATCTCCTCTACATGTCCCTTGTATAAAACTTAAAACTAAGAAGAAAATATGAAAAATTAGAACTTTGAAGGGGCATAAGAGGGCTCAATGGTCTTTAAAAGAAGTTGCACAGTGCCACCAGGCCACCTCTGGCTATGATGTCTGATCATACACAGCCTGGTAAGAGCCATTGCTCTTAAACACACTTAAGAGCAGCCACTTAAGTACACCATACAGATCTTTGGAACTATTGATGCTGTCCGACAAGATGCAAACCTCCCTTTGCACTGCATGTGGAAGACCTCACAAAATCTAATGAAGTATTGGATAGTGCAGGTTTCTGAAGACATTAAAAAAATTAATGTTCCCTGGTTAATCTGACCACAAGAAACATATGGCACAAGCGACTATTCACTACAACAGCAATCTGTGAAAGACAAGATTTTGCTTAAAGGAAAGGCAGAAACTACTCTAATAGATTCAAGGTCTGACATCATGAGCAAATTTTATTCTACCTAATTTCAGATGTGAGCATGGGGAGAAATACCACTTTAAGTGTGCAATTTTTCCTAAGCTGTTTTAAATGCATGCTGAGATGAGACAAAGAGCACCCTGAAAATGTCTTTTTCTTAAAGAGACATATTAAAGGAGTCTTGGGTGGGGTGCTTGCTCAGATGCACAAGTCTACACGAAAGACATCTGCCTCTGAGTTCCACCTCATGAGGTTGCATTTTGAAAAAAAAGGTTTTTCTAAACCAAGCTAAGAGAGCCAAGCCAAGTGCAATTTAAAAAACAAAAAACAAAATACAAACAAACAAAACAAAACCAAAATAGAACAAACAAAAAAAACCAGAAAAACCAACCAAACAAGCAAAATGCCCAAACAAACCAATAGAATCTAACAGATTAATTGTTCTGGTTTCTGAAACTCTGATGCTAAACACTGGAAAATGTTTAAGGGGAGGAACTGTATGATGACAGTAAAATGGCACTTTTCAGTACACTGCTTGTGCATTAGGCAGGTTTTCTGAAGGATAGTTAGGTGACAGATGGAAACGAAAGACAAATTTTGAAAAATACACTATTGTAATACACTCTGCCCAGGTAACAGGATATCTACCAATGCTGCAATAGAACCAAAATGATTAAGCAACATGATAATGTTACTGTATAGTAAATAAGTTCTTTTAGTGAAAACTTTCCTTTGCTTCTCATTCAGGAGCACAGTGTTACCTTTATATACAGACAGAAGATGATTGGTAAAATGAGACACTGCCTCACTGGTGATGTTTGGCCACTCTGTTGTATCTTCCCAGAGCCAGCAGTAGCACAGCACTGAGCTTACTGAAGGATTAGTGTCTACCACCCAGGCAAATCAGAGAGCGAGAGACAGGACCAAGAAGCACTTAAAATAATGCAGAGTAAGCAGCTTCCTATAACTGAGAGAAACAAAGGAAGTATCAGAAGCCATACATAGATAAGCAAGTGTGGGTCTAACCAGCAAGTGGGTCTAGAAATACAAAGGAGCACAAATACAAAGCTTTCTTGCAATTTCTTTTATGAGGTAGCTGATCAGTTACAAGCAATAATGGAACTAAGTCCAACGCCTTCATAGATAAAAGCAGATTCTTTGTGTCCATGGGTAAGCAAAGCTAAAGTTAGAACTATTAGAACCTGGGTAGGATTGTAAGAAATCAGAACTGATATTTATAAACCACATCAAGAATTGATTTGGGAAGATATTGCTCAACATGGGTCTAAGCAGTAACAGAGTGAACAAAGTCTGTGTCTAACATGAGCAACACAAGAAGCAGAGGGTATGTTGGTTAGATAAAGCAGCACAGATAAAGGACTGTGCAGCAGACCAGCAACCCCTACATGCCTAGCAAACTCAGCCTTCCAAAAGTAATTAAATTTTTGCAAATAAACCTTACTAGAACTATGGTTGTCAACATGAAATGGAGAAAACTTCATGGTGGTCAGAGAGAGAATTCTGCAAATTCTGGGCAGTATAAAGAAAGAATCTGAAAGAGAAATCAACTATGCAATTTTCCCAAAGAAGAAATGGTTTGGTTTTTTTCAGCATAGATTTGCCTTTTGCTTTCACCAAGAGCACAGCTTTTTGAGGCACAGTGTAATAAGGAATCCTGCAGACCAAACAGACATGGATATTTTCAATGTGTAAACAACAGCCTGAAAAAGGGAGGAACTTAAACTCAGGTCTCCTGGATGACCTGTTAAACAGTACGTTTTGTTTATAGATCATCATCATTATTTCACATTGTTCAGGACAGAGGAGTGAAAACAGACCACAACTCTGTCTAGAAGTGCCTAAAAAAATCAAATTTTATTTCTGGCAGGGGTGAATTTGTCCCAGGTCAAAGTGGGGTTTTAACCTGTTGCCGGTAATTTGAGGCTGTTTTCATTGTCTCACACTGAACAAGCTACACTGTACAAGTCTCTTCTAGGAGCGTGCAACTCCTTGCTAATGTTTCTGCAGCCTCCCTTGGGGAACCCAAGATACTGCTCAAGATAATTAATATTATCTTCTCCCTTCAAGCTCTTGGAAAAACATTTTGCTCTAACTGTCTTTTTTTTTTCTTTTTGGAGTCTAGCCAAGAAACAGATGAGACATATAGGGGAAGAAAGGGGAAGAGTGTCTGTGCCACTCTAGCAGGTTTGGCATAGGCTCAGAATGGCAGTAACTTCTGATAAGAGAGTTTCTCTACAAAAAGTAGGGTTTCCCACCCCCAGCCACCAGATCAAATAAAAAATTATGGTTTGGTAAAGGCACATGAACTCTCCTTTCTTTGCAACTGACCCCAATTAAGAATGGCACAAGATGGACAGACAGCACAGAGGTTCAAGCTCTAAATATCTTAAGACCTGGGCCACAGAGCTCACTGATGCCCATGATCTTTTATTTCAGTCTTTATAGAATGGGGCCATGCACCAGCTGGGTACTACACGAGCTCCATGCACTTCTTAGTCTCCTTAACTAGCTTCTGTTTCCTGCTGATAGCTCATTCCTTTAAATTTGCATGGATGAAAGTGCTTGTTTGTCTGAACGATGACATTATAAGAAGCTGCTTCTCTTCTCTTCTCTTCTCTCCCTAAGATGCTTACCTTGGTATGGGCTGGGAGGAGTCCTGACAATGATACAGGAATCATAAGTTTCATGACTATCAGGGAAACTTCCCTGACACAGGAAAATTTAAGAGATTCAAATTCCTTTGTATCTTTTGTGCAGAATATCTAAAGGTTTCCTTTAAAGCTTCCTTGTGCCCTTTCCTATCTTCAGTAGATGAACAGTTCTGATGTTTTCAAATACAAGAAGTTATATCCCTCCAGCATAAGAATGACTAAATTATTTTGTCACTTCCATCTTTTATATGATTATCCTGGGAGAAAAATTCTATGTCCCTGATGCCTCTTCCAGCAGAAGGCCCTATGTGTTAGCAATATTAAGCTTTCGTACTAGATCTATGGTGGCAAAAATAAATATAATAGGCTCAAGTGGCAAAACCTTTGAAATGGCAGTAATGTAGGGGGCAGGATGGAACATATGACAACTGTTTTAGATGTATCCATTTGGCCTTACCACTGCAACTGCTGAAAGGGTATGGATGGCACTTAGACACTTTATATTACATCTAGGGGCCCCCAGAGCACTCAGCATAAACAAATCTGTTTAAATTAACTTCTTTGTTTGCTTCCAGCTTCTGAGATTACCTACCCTATGGATTATGCTACTAGCCCAATAAAGTTGCTCTTCCCAGAATGTTTTTACCTTTCCCTTACATCAGCCCCAACAGTGCTGTGGTCTCTAAGCTGGAGAATTGCTTCAAGAATGGTAAGAGGTTTTGTAGATCATGCCTGAAACACCCAGAGCATTTCTCTCTTGGGTGACCCAGACATGCAGAAACTCTGTCGAGTCACAGCTCTCCCAGCAGCAGAGGCAATTTACAGAGCTGTGCAGCTGTGTGCTGTGTCAGGATGCTCTATCCTGTTCTTATGTGCTGAAAAAGTAAAGCACTCTGTAGAAAGAAATGGCAAAATTTTTGTTTTTGCTCAAGTCACTGGAAAGAGTGAGTCTGAAAATTATGCATAATTTTGAATCTTTGAAGCTCATATTTATTAAAAAGAGAGAGACAAACAGAATGTATGCCTCATGATAAATGATCTGTAGCTTAGTGGAGATAAATAACCAGCCAACTATTCTGTGAAACACTGTGACATTTTTGGGCTTTTTTTATTAAACACATAATCAAGATTAAAAAGGTGTCCCTAGTTGAAGTTCTCTCCTTCCCAGCTTTGGAACATCCTTCCGAAGGTAAATGAAGCATTCCAGATACAGCTCCCTCAGGTGTGGCATCAAAATTTTCAGGAAGTTTTTAATGTGTTTAGAATAAAATAGCTATCAGAATTGGAAATGCATTTTCCTTTCTTTCAAAGCATATTTTTCAGAAACTGCATTTAAATAGAATATTTCAATCCAACTCCAACAGCCATGTTATCAGCAGTCCAAAAGGTCTTTTTACAAATCAGACTAGAAAATTATCTGAAAATACTTTCCAGAAGAAACTGAAAGAAGAAATGTATTCCAAGAGAGATTTCAGGAGACACAATTACTGAAAACATTATTTAGATTATCCTTTTTTTCTTCCCCACTAACTTAAATTCTGCAAACATTTGCAATTTTTTATAATGTATTAGGATTTTTGGTTGGTTGTCTGGTTGGTTGGTTGTGGTTTTTGTTGTTTTGTTTTCTGGTTGGTTATTTTGTGGGGGTTCTTTTTGGTGGTTTTTTTTTGGTTTTTTTTTTTGGTTGATAGGTTGCTGTGTTTGGTTTCGATTTTTTTTTTCTAGATAGGCTGTAATAACCCCAAGTGTGAATTATTTTGTAATTTTTTGTGATCTTTCGTGAACTTTATTTAGTACCTGTGTTTCTACTTAACTTGCCTTTTTTGATTCATTTTTTTCTTGCCTCCACAAAATAGTATGCATCCTTCTAGTATCAAATCATGTCTGACCCCTGAAGAATTATTGCAACAGTCAGACTTTCCTCCTGTGACGTTTCCCTAACTCCTGCTGTTTATGTCAGATTCACTGTTCTGTGCATGTGCTATCTTTGGGTTTTTTGTCTTTTCCATAGTGGTAATAAATTACACTCGTGCCAAGTCTAAAGATAATTTCTCGGAATCAGATTTTTAAAAGCTATACTTATCACTTTTTTGTGAACTTTAAGTATTACAGGACTTACTTCTTCTTCTTCTTCTTCTTCTTCTTCTCAAGGTATTTTGGGGCTAAGAACATGGTTTTAAACTGGTTTTCAGACACTGAAGACTCAAAGGTCCTACCAAAGCCACTAGAAGCAATGGGGATTCATTATCTCCGTCAGTCCCTGAAAAAAGGTTTTTTGGCAACATCTCAGTTCATCACTTATAAGATCTGATACTTTGTCACAAATAAAGTATGCTTAAAAACCATTTTAAGTCATTGATCCATCACTTTCCACATCACAATTTTCTACTCCTTTTCCATTTAATACTTTCCTCTTCAGCCACATCATTTATCTTCATTCCTCATTCCAGCCGCAGATCTGGCCTCTGGACACCACAGAAGAAGCATCTCTGCCAAGACTGAGAGAGCTCATTATTAAGTCTGTAATCTTGATTCCCTCTTCCCCTCCCTTCTGGCTGTCGTGGTTGACACTTACTCTTCCTGCAAAACTGCTCTACCATGTTAGTAAAAAAAAATCATTCTGAGGTGACACTATTCTTTGAGCACTTTTGGGGGCTCTTACCATAGACATGGCAAGGGAGAGTTTTCTTCTGATATAAAAGAAAAAAAAAAGTGCTTGCAATAGAACTAGGTTTCTGATATCCTAAGTTACACTACACTTCACTGTTTTAACCTCTGCAACTCACAAAACACACCCTAAATAATTGCTAAAAATATGGCGCTTGCAAGGCTTATTCACAATTTCTAATTAAATAATTTCTTTAGGATTCTTAAGAGCTTTACTTCTGCCTCAGCCGGGCCCATATTCACCTTTATAAACCACTGTGCAAACCAAATTTTTTTGGTATTATGCAGACAAATAACCTCTCGGACACACTTATACGCTGCTTGACTTTCTTTTAACGTGGAAAAATATTTTCATATAATTTCCAGAAGGTAGCAGTAGTCTCAGATTCAGTCTTACACTGTTTATTTCTTTGATGTTTGTTGCTTCTTTCTCCGAGTCTTCCTACAGAGAATCTGAGAAACCTCCGAGTGCACAGCTACAGGGATGTAACCCAGAAGCCCAACTAGCACACAGCACTCCAGCTCTACTTTAAGTGACGGGAAAGGATGCAGGATTCCCTATTTCTGTAACAGACAGACGGAGAAGAGGAAAGCACGAAGTGAAAGCTCCCACGAAGTCCCAGCCCAAGCTGTCCCCGCCGTGTGCCAGGATGCAGAGCCCGCTCCCAGCAGAGGGTACTGCCGCCCCGACCTGCCCAGCGCCGACGGGAATTCCAGCCGGACAGCGACAGACCGCGCGGGGTGATGGAGCTACGCCTTTCGCAAAAGCAGCAAGAAAACTCACGTATTGGACATAAGGCAAAACTCAACCAGATTACAGAAAATACAGATGTCTGGGTGCCTTTACAGTCCGCGTTTCTACGGGTGAGATCCTAGCAAGTCAGCGTGGGCATTAAAATAAAGTATTTGTGAATGTATGGTGGGTTTGTAGTTCAAAATAAATTAGAGTTTTCTAATGCATGGATTTTACCAAAAGTTAAATACTTTACTGCAAGCAGTTAACACTAGTGTAATAACAAAAATTAGGTGTGGGGGGGGCTGCAGGTGCTTTTAACAAGAAAATCTCTAATTGAAGAAAAGCATTCTCTCTCCTCAGAAGATACAGAGAAGTTGAGGTACAAAGATGAAAAACATCTACCAATTACTCATCAAGCTGCTGTATGAGGTAGGAAGACATCAAATCCTCCTAAATCCAACACCAAGAGGGCTGAAATACTTCAGTTCATAAATCAGAGACTGTTAAGTTCAATAAGTTTGGGCCAAACAATATTGCCAGTCAGATGGGATTTTTCAGCTCTGCATTTTCTCATTGCTTAACAGGAGCACCAAAACTATTCTCTAGACCGTGTCAAACCAAAAGTCCATCTAGCCCAGAATAATTTTTCAACAGATGAACAGAAGCCACAGCATTAAAAATATTAAACCACAGAAAGTACAGTGTGACACTTTGCCCCTTTCAACATTTTTTTCCAATAGCCAGATGTTCAAGGAATTTCTGAGTGTGTGAGTGAACTATGTTATTGAACAGTCGCTGATGATCTATTCTCAGCCAAATTTTCTAAACTCGTTTTAAGCTTTTTCTGGACTCCACATCCTGTGGCATTAAGTTCAATCAATAAATTACCTGTCAAAAGAAAAACTACTTCCTTTGTTTGTATTAAATCTGCTGCCCAATATGTTAATGTTGTATTCTAGTTACAAGAACAGCAAATACCTCTCCTATAATCAATAGGGAGAAAGATGTCTCAAGTATTCTGCTTGCTTACACAACTTCTGACTCACAAATAGTTTAATCATGTTTGTTGACTCAGGATATCAAACAGAAGATTCAAATCTATTTTATTTAACTCATAACACTGTCTATACATCATGTTGACCTAAATAACTGGATTTTAAGAAAATTCCAATAATATGAAAATGAAGAGATTATTAGCCTATTTATGTGTTGGGAGAGGTTAATTTTTTACTTTTTTTTTTTTTTTGTCTTGTTGTAAAATATCCAGTGTTAACTTCTGAGAGAAAGAGCATAACAGAATAGATGGCTTTTTGTTTTGTTTCTTCAAGACCTTTCAATATTCAGATATTATTATTTTTTATTCGAAATTCCATATATTAAAATCTTGACTTATCAGGGACAAAATATTTAATTGACACCAAGAAGGGTGCTATAGCCTCAGTTAGTCATTCTCTGCAGCCTCTTTGACTTACATTCTGGTATCAAAACAAAAGCAGTTAACTATGTCCAAGAAAGCAGTAATGTGAAAAGATTGGTGGCTCTCAGACACTCTGTTAATATTTTAGTATTTCTCTACCATTACACAATTTTTACATTATGCCATGTGGTTCAGGGAATTTTCTTAGTCTCAACACTTTATGGTGCTATTCCTTTGAGTCCCTACCACCACACCACACCACCCACCACCCAAAACTCCTCCCTCACTTTTCCTACTTCTGTATTTGCAGAAAAAGCACTATTGTACTTTGTTACCAAAATAAAGATACTATCTATACTCTATTGCCTCAAACTCTTGTCTGAACAAACAATAAAACGATACAGTCACATCAGCAGATACTTCTCTGAAAGAGTTGTGCAGTACAAGTGAGCCAAGGAAGGATATTGAAGATTATTTTGATAATTAATTCCCTGGAGAAACTCATTTTCATCTGGGGACAGTAGCAATGGTTCTCCAAAAGGAATAAAAATGTCAGTTTTTCCTTTATTCCTGTCGATGCAGGGCAAACTTGCAATTAGACTACAAAAGAAATAAACATGATTTTAAGAAACAGCTGTATATGTGTTACATTGTTTTCAAGGCCATATAGGCAAGTCAAAATTCCCATGCTCTCTAAAATTACTTAAAACTGTGTATTGATATTTTTAGCATGTAGCAGGGTTTGATGGGACAAAAGCATTGCCATATTTACTATGACAAGACTAGTGTTCCTGATTATTCAGGATGGGGAAAACTATGCAAATGTACAGTCCTTGTTGTGAAACTCCAGGCAATTCAGTTGGTGGTAGTTCTCCTGACAAAACAAAAAGGTTATATTCACAGTTGTGTAACTTGGGTGGGGCTATAATGAAATATTCAGCCAGATGATACACTTGGTATTCAGTGGCTTAAACTATTCCAAGGAAGTGTGTCCATGCCAGCTGAAAGAGCAAAATAAGTTCAGTCTTGGCTCTCTGCAAAAGGGGTGTGCTGGCTGGTAAGTACCCTGGTGCAAGGAATGGAAAGCCATAATGGGATCTCAGGGCTCATCTGCTCTCCATTATCTTTACAGTCTGTTACTCAGTGTCCTCCAGCTCGGCACATCCTATCACAGCTACACAGGAGCAGGGTCCTTGCTATTGTACTGAACAGCCAGTGCAATGCCATTTCCCCATTCCTGTGTGACAAATTCCTCAACATGAGAAACCACTGTAGCAAAGAAAACCCTTCCATAGTCAGCAGATGAAAATTCCCCTGAAAAATACATTATGGTGATTTTTCATCTGACACCAGGTCCTTTACTGGGTCGTCTTCTTCCTCTTCCTGCATGTCTGACAACTGCTTGCCCTTTTGAACCACTCAGATCTCACACATCAAAACAGATCCTCTTTCAGCACGTGCTGTCAACACAGTTTTGGAGCAGAGACTTGCTACTTCAGAACTGTAAGTGCAGAAGGCAAACACGCACAGCCTGAATCCTCACTGACCACACAGCTGGGGAAGAATTTAACAGTCATCTGTGCATGGGAGCACTGCTTGAAACTCTATGCCTTGTCACAAACATTTCATTCAACTTATCAAAAAATAAAAAAAAACACCACAACCAAAAAACTCCCATAATGATGGATTTCAACTGACTGAAATGATTATTCACAGATTTGGGACTACAGCAGAAGTAGTGAGTAGTTGTGAGAAGCTGAAACATTTCGCTTGTAGTTTCTACATTTTGTTTTTGTTATTTAATTTCTTTTTAAAAAATTGATTTAAAAGAATTCAGGACAAAAAATATCTGAGCTAACTGAAAATATTTATTTTTATTTTCGTTTGCTCTTTCAACATATAGTGTTCCATCAGTTTTGTGTCATTTGTTTGACTTGTATAAGGTGGTAGGGTTTTAAACAATGTTTCGTAGCTCCATGTCAACACTCTGTCCCAGTATTTTCATTAACTTTTTGATAGAAATGGATCAATTAGTCAATTGTTGCATGAGAAAATTTATTAAAAAAAAAACCTATGCTTTGTTTCACTCAGTTTCACTCAGCCAGAAATAGAAACTTTATGAGTACATCTGCAAAATATTTCAATAGTTTTCAATTAAATTATTTGCTTCTGGGCAATCTTCACTAGAATACTTTCTTAAAATGTTTTTTGAGAATAAAATCATATTTTTAAAAGTGATAATTTTTTGCCTATACCTGCTAAATGTGGTTTTATTTTAATATTTTTCCCATTATATTTTTTTTAAATATTTTTTGCATCTGGTGCTTTTGGAGAATGTCACTGCAAAAATCCACTTTCAAAATAATCCTTTTGGCAACAGGGTGCAAAATGTTTTCAGAGGTAGAGGATCACAGTATCATATTACAAATGCCCCCTTCTGTTAAGCTTTTTACTCTTGGGAACAAGAAACACTCACAAATTGTCAGGAAGGATACAGAAACACATTTGATGTGCCCAGAAGAACAAGCTAAGTCTGCTTCATAACCAGTCATGTGGAAAGCCAATCCAACCTCCCTGCTTTGAGGGAGCTTTTGAGAGTATCTCATTCCAGGTACTGCTAAGTCGTTCCTTTCATACAGGTTCATAGAATCGTAGAAAATGCTGACTTGGCAGAGACCCATCAGGACCATTGAGTCCAGAAGGAGACTTTGAGAGACAGTTTTCAAAGCTTTGCTGAAGTCCAAAAAGATTACATCTACTGGCTTCCCTTCATCAGCCAGCTGGGTTACTCTGTTGTAGGGGGAAATAAGGTTTGAGAAGCAGGACTTTCCTCTCTTGAATCCATGTTGACCATGACTGATGGCTGTGTTGTCCTCCAGGTGTATTTCAGCATGTCTCAGAATAGTCCTCTCCATGTTTTTAACAGGCATTAAAGTGATACTGAAAGGCCTGTAATTCCCAGGGTCATCCTTCTTGCCTTTCTTGAAAGTCAGAACAACCCCTTTCCAGTAGCTGAGTCCTCTCCAGATTCCCAGGATAGCTCAAAAACCTTTGCGAGAGATTTGGTGATGACATCAGCCACCTCTTTGAGGATTCTTGTATGAATTCCATCAGAGCTTGTAGGTTTGTAGGGATCCATCTGGAGCAGCAGATTCTGCACAAGTTCAGGGTTAAGGGGAAGTTGATCATTCTTGCACTCATATACAGTTGTGAAATACGGAATTTGCTCATTTGACAACAAAGGAGCTTGATGGAGTTGATGTAGGCTCTCATACTGATTACAAGAAAATACTGTACCCTGAATCTACTCCAGCCTCTTGCAGCATCATAACTGATGTTCATGGCATGACAGAATTGCTGCACATAATTATCAAAGCACCTTTTATAGCAGGAAGCAAAGGTCATCTAAGGCTTTCATTTCTAAGTAGCTTTTTCAGCTGTGATTCTGTGTAAGAAATATGCAGAGTATAGAATTCACAATAGATTGATATAAGAATACAGTGAAGGGATGAAATAAGGTTAGATAGTCATCTTAGGCATTTTAAGCATTAATAGGATTAAATGTAGTTAAATAAGGGTTACATAAAAACACAGAGAGAACCAAGATGAAACTGTTAATGTTTTGAAACACATTGAGGCCTAATCCTCTCTCTTTCAGCTTGTTTTGAGCCAATGACCCTATTTTTTTCTATAAAGGTTTTGATATTTGCAGTGATTTTTCTTTGTTCTAATCTCCAACTACTATCAAATTATGTAGCAGCCAAATTATGCAACGAAAAAATCAATAAGGTTTGGCCAATTTCCATGTAATACAGAATTTAGAACTGTAATTTTGTATATATGTTGCATTTCTAGATTGAGAATGTGATTTTTTCCTATAGAACTGCATTTGGACTCTTGGGTTAGGTTTTCTCTCCAAAAGTGTAAACTGAAAAAGTGGTGGAAAATGTAACTGCTTTCCTTGCCATATTTTATTATGAGAATTTTAAGGTATTGTATTTCATACAGAACTTGGCTTTGCCTCTGGCTTTCTGAAAAAAAAAAAAAACCAAGTGCATATTTAGGGATTTGTTTTGTCTTCTACAATCCTGAACTCCCTAAAAATGAGACTCATCTGAAACCATCCTGCCAGTTTTGATCAGAAAAGATGTCTCAGTTTGACAGCCTAATCTTTTGTAGGGCTTTTCATTTTTGCAGAGGCTTTCTTTCATCCATCAGCCGTCTCTTCAGTATGATTGACTAAAGACTTAGCTGAGAAACTACCAGGACTGCTCCAAGACCAGATAGGTTTCCGTTAGCAGGGATGGATCATGATACAGATCTTGAATGCTTTTGGTTATCGGTGGTTTCTGTGGAATGAGGTTTGTATTTCATGAATGTTTGTTTAATGACTGCCAGAGAAGAATCTAGAGCTGATATGATGTTTTTTTGAGTAGATGGAATATAACTAGATACATAAAAAGATAGATAATATATGTTCAGAGGAGTGTGGTTAGGTTATAAGCACCAGCACTTGAAAGCTAGAGAACAGCAAAGCAATGTATCCTGTGCAACCCTGGAATTACACTGCAGTTTCTATTTCCCCGGCCACGCGCTCTTTTCTTTTCCCACTGATAAATATCCTCTTCAGTGTGCAGACTGACCTGTGTTAGTTCTTGTGCTCTTGCTCCTTCCTCTCCTTTACCTTTCAAGCAAATTATCCAGGATGCACTTAACCTGCTAAAATCAAGTACAGCCAACATGTGATATCTGATGCCACTGCTGGTCTGTTCTCTTTTCAGATGTTGTTTGTTTGTCATTGTCCAAAATGTGTCCCACACCCTCTATAATGCACATGACTCAAGGTTTTCTCTAGATACAAAATTATTCTTTTCCTCCTGGGCTTTCCTGTAACCTGCTGTAGTCACCAAGTGATGCACAAACACCAATTAAGTTATTTTCACAACATACCAGTGAGAGAGCATGCTATTATTATAGTTAATTTACATGTGGAGGACTGAGGTATGAGGAACTGTGGTTCCACGTGTAAGCTATGAGCATCTTTAACTACACAAGCTGGGACCATTGTTGGAGCAGAGATGACCTATTAACTAAATGAGGTAGGGTTACTCTTGAAAAATAGCATGTGATCGTGTAATTAAAAAGTAAGTCATACCACAAGTGCCTGATACAGTTAAAAGAACCTTACTCAAGCAGAGGAAATTCTGATATTTCCTAATCTTTCAAGCTAAATTTATGATCCCTAATTATGCATTTTTATCCAGCTAATATTTAAAAATTGTAGAATTGATACTCCACAAAATAGGGGAAAAAAAGGAAGTTTCATTAGATCTCATTATCCTGACTTTCATGTGAGTCATCAGAAGGGTGTGAGTGCTTTGACCTCGCAGCAGAGTCCTACAATACCTGGCTGCCCCAGGCTGTGCTCCTACAGAGGTTTAGACCCATCTGCTGCTAGCTAAAAAGCAATTGGGGGGAAAACAACTGCAGTTTCTTTTCTGGATCAATGAGCACTCATAGCAGATAGGTAATATGAAACCACAACCTGAAGCAATAGCATTATCTGGGGGGACAGGGTGGGTGTTTTGGTTATTTTGGGGGAGGGGGTTTGAGGTTTTTGGTGAGTGAGTTTCTAGAGACACTGCTTCATCAGCAAGTTTCATGGGGGTTTTATAGCATTAGAGGCTCAGATAAGTGCAGTTTGAAAAGAAAGGCATTGATTTACTCAGTCTCCCAAATATGACCCTCGATGTTGAACTTTCACCTCTGCTGATCAGACACATTTTGATTTGCTTCCAACATTTATCCTATGAATTTGCTTATGTTTATAGTAAAGATTCATGAAAACAGTTCTACTAATCCCTCTAGGGAAAAAAAATCCTTAACTTTGCACTCAGTAGTATACTCCAGAATCTGGCCTAAAATTGCAAGATCCTGCTATCTTATATGCTAATTTGTTCCTCAAGGAAGGCATTTTTCTCCTTGTCACTTCCCTTGTTATCTTTAACAACTTCCATAATTTAATTGTGGGTTTGGTTTATCATTCGTACACATGGCTTGAGTACAGTATTCCCGTAAGAAAGAATTCTTTTTTTTTTTTGTCAAGAGACAATAAAAGCAATGAGTTCCATCTAAATTAGAAGCTTCATTTTATCCTTTAGTTTGAAACCTACAATCTACTAGTATCTCTTGATAGTCAGGCACAAAGATCAGGAAAGTCTAAAGACATCTAGATAAATCATACATGTCCATAATGTGACTCAGTGTATCCACCTAGCCTGTGATTTGTGCCATGCTAGTAATGTATCCTGTATCTATTTGTTACACAATGCAAGGCTGGCCTTGAAAAGGGGATTGGAAGGTCTCTAAACATGTGGGATTAGGAAAAATTATGAATATTCATTACTATTATTTATGTACTATTTTTTTCTGTGTGGAAAAAGATTATTTTCTTTTACCTCTTATAGCTGAGAAAAACCAGGAAAATCTGCCAGCAGCTGGAGCTGTAGGTTTATTCAGTAGCTCACACATTAAAAGCCCTGAAAAGACCTGTGTATTTTACTATAAAATAACTTTCTCAGAACAACTGCCTTACTGTTCAAAAAAATAAATTGAGTAATACAGAAATAACACTAAATCTTAAAAGTATTACTTTAAAAAGGTTAGCTCAGGGGGGTTTTCTCCTTGAATTTGCTTTGTTTGCAGTCAGTGACTGCACTCCTCCATAGCAATATTTGTCCTCTGAGCACAGAACCCTCGAGGGTTTATGGAGACTGCTCTCCCTCTAGTGCCGATGCTAACATATTCACACTCAGGAGATACAAGGGAAACACATCTGATGGCACACTCATTGTGTCAAGCTCCTTTTCCCAAAGAATAATGACTTCTTTCCAATTCTTTGGAACCACATCTTGCACAAGTACTACATGTGTTGATAGCTTTAATACACTCAGTGCCCTCCAGCCCTACTGATCAGTGGGAGTGAAGTGCACTTTGCTTTTAAGAGTGATCAAAGTCTGGTCCAAGGGATGCCTATCCTGTCGGTCAGAGTCATTACTAACACTGAGACAGGAGTAATCTCTATAAAATGTGGAGGTGCAGACAAAGCACACTTTCAGACAGAATAGAAGCACTTTCCTTCACCTACAATCTGCCAGTTCTCAGCTCCCCAAGGCTGTTCTCAGTCTGCAGCTCAGCAAAACACTTGAGACAAGTACCTAAAGTTAGGTGTCAGAGAATTCATACTCAAATCACACTGAAATGGGCACTATTGCTGCATTATTAAGATTTATTCTCTCCTTTATCCTTTCACAGCTAGATTATCCTCCACTTGCTTGTGACCCACAGAATAAGCTTAGAAATCCCTTGGGAGTTTTCCCAGGCTGAAAATTCTCAGGAATATTCATCTGCATTTCTAAACTTATTTGTCTTGTTAACATTTTTACAAGTAAAGTGTTCACTTTATTCTCAAAGGGGGTCAGTAAAACAGGAAGATAAGGTTTTCCCCTTTTTTCTTTAGGTTTTTCTTATTTTTAAAATCAATTAATTTTCTAAAACTGCTGTATTCTATTTTTCTCAGAATATCCTACTGATTTTTTTATATAAACTTAATTTCAGTTACAGGCTTCTCAATGTCATTAGCTTGTTTAATACTATTTTGATTTTAATGTGTCAGTGTAAATCAATAGCAAACTGGATATTTGAGCCATCATGGCATCATCGTTAGCCTAAGCAACTATTTACCATATTCTCAGATTTATTTATTTTTTAAAGCAAATATTTTTGCTTTGTCTCTAGGATGTTCCTGCAGCTTGTTGATTAAACTACAAATTACAAAGTTTGACTCCAAGCCCTTGGGGTGCCCTGATCCCACACTGAGCAGATCAGAGCTTTCCAAAATAAGCTTGCTAACGTCAGAACCTCTTGTTGCTAAGAGAAGAAGCAAGTGTAGCCTGGTAAAAGCACGTTGTTTCAACAAATCCATTTGAACTGGCAGCCAACCTATCCAAAGACAATGGAAGTAGCTTTAAGCAGTACATACCAAATTCTTACATCAACCTGTTTTACTGGAGCAAGAAAATATTGGAAGGCTATTGAGGAAAATAGCAGGGGGGAAAAAAAAAACATATTCTCTACTTACAGAGATTGGAGAATGTGTATGTGTTCTGTCAGTCAGAAAATTAATGGAAGTGAGAATGACCTACCCCAGGCTAATAATGTACAGTACATGCAAGTTCTCAACAGAATTTCCAATTAAGCTTCTTTTTATTGCCACACTAACCAAATGCTCCACTACCACATGGTACATTACTTTTGAGAATTAAATATTAATTTCGATCAGAGGTATGTATTCCCATTCCAGCTATGAGGAATGCTGTACAATACTGACACTCCTCTAGGAGCAGCATATTAATTCATCCATACTTTACAATATATACAATTTACATTAACCTGGATGAATCTCTGCACTGTGGTCCTTTATTTCTCTCCAACTGCAAATCTATTAAAATTAAAATGTAACACCCTACAGTCTTGCATTCTGACCTTCTTAAAGACACATGAAAACACACATACATGCCTGAGAAAACAAAACTAGAGTAAAATGCAGAGAATCTTTACAGTCACTGATGACAAAATGACATGTTATACTGGCTATGTGGATTGGAATTAAGAAATTGTGAGTTTTTTGAAGGTTCACAAACTTTACAGATAAATGGTAGGTTAATATATGCTTAACTAATGACAGTGGAATACAACTTATTGATCCTTACTGTGTCGTCAGACAAAGCAGAACTGAGGCTCTGCAGAGTGAAAATATCCAGTGAGTTTCAGCATGAGAAATTTACCTTAGCAGGAAAGCCACATTTGTATGTTTGATTCATTTATCATGTATTTTATAGAAATAACTTACATGTCAGTGGGGCAGGCATGATGTTTCTGTGCAAAATTATTGTATCTTGAAAATACTGAAATTTCAAAAGCACAAGAATAGCAGTTCTGATGGTTTGTGTGTCCTACCTCCTTTTTTTCCCTTGGCATTTTAATTCCCTTTAAATCACTGCAGGATGAAATGTCATCTTTTAATGACCAATTTGCATAGCCTTTGTGGATACACATGCATTTGTACATTTATACCTAAATCATTCTGTTTAAGATTCCTAAATTAAGCAGAAAATATCAGAATTCAAAAGAGATAAAGAATATTCCAGTTTTAGAAAATAAGTTTTGATTCAAAATCTCATATTTTAGTGCTCTTTTTATTGGCTTAGGAAAGTTGTGAATCATCCCTTTTGGAACATATACAACTGAGACTGACTTCAGGAATGTTGTCTCAGTTCAGAGCAGCTCTGCCTTGCTTGTATATGTGATCATGCTAATTGTTATGAGGAAGAATAACATCCCCAAAGGGGAAGAAACACCCCCAAACAGACCAATTTCTTATCATTCAGCCAACACTGGAAGGCAAAATCAGTTTTTCATCACCCCAAACTAATTTCCCTGGGACTTCATAAAAATACTTGGAATTTCTCAGTGTTCTTTCCATTAGATGCAATAAGTGTTCAAGTAAAGTTTCCTGCTCTCTGGGCCTCATTCGTGTTCCCCCTTACTACGTGGTTCTCCTGAGCACCAGACTCTGCCTTGATTTTCTCAGATTTATTAAACTAACTAATTGGCATTAAATCTGAAAGGTCCTGTAATGGAAAACTCTATGTTGGCATAGTGTACTGTTATCTAGTACAATGGATTGCAAAATAATTGTTCCTTTAATGCGAGTTTAACTCAACCACAGTCTTTTGAGATCACTAGCAACATATATCTGAACAAGACTCTAACTATAGATAGATTTAATAGAAAAAAATTCTGCAGGGTTTCATTTCAAGTTTTTATGTGCAAGACCTTGAAGGTGAAATGCACAGTTATGCAATCACAAGGCAAACATTTAATGTCCCTCTAATTAGGAACACGACCAGTTCTGTTGATTTACCTGAAGGAGGAAAGGCTGTTCAATGGAGTGAGCATTAACCTGAGCCTTGGGAGACTGCAGCTCAGCTCTCTGCTTTTCCAGGTATCTCCTCTGTGACTATGTATGAATCATATATACCCAGATTCTGACGGATATTTCATTGTCTGCCATTAAAATCGTGGTTAATCTCAGTCAGTTACCTAAATCAAAGAACTAAAAATAACCCTATAAAAATAACCAAGGGTGTTTGATATCTCAGAATATTCCCTATCCCACTTAAAAAGACCATCTGTATCTCTAGCATTGCTTACAAATATGGCCTTGGTATCACCACCTGCTTGATCTGCTTTAATACAAAGATTGTTTCTTTCAAAACTTTATTCTACTACTTACTTATTCTTGAATCCTCATTTCTGTATACCGGAACTAAAATCGTCCATGCTGTATTTATTCACTTAGAAAATGGGATGACTTTAACTGAATTGTTGCAGGAATAAAAGTACTTCCATCTGAGAAATTTATATTAATCAAGTTTAGGTGCTAAAATCAATGTACTTAACATTTGAAGAGCTTATGTGAATAACTAATCAAAACTAAGCACTAAAATTCAGAGAATTCACAAACAGTCCAAACAAAGTAACTATATGAAACATTCAAACCAAACCAGGTAGTAGACGGTTTTGAATAAATCAAATTCTTTTGATGGCAACAAATACAATTTTTTCAAAATAAAATAGAATATGTTACACCATAGAATTATGAGGGGTGGAAAAAGGATTAAATATTTTATTTAATTTGGCTTTGACTGTCTTCACAGAATCCTGTTACAGAGTGTGTTTCCTGAATGTGAAAATACTATATGTAAAGTACACACCCCAAAACAAATATACTCTGTCTACTCATCAATGCATAGCAAGAACATTCTTTTCAAAACTAGTCTCTGGAAAAAGTGTTACAGTTGCTGAAAAACTTGAAGTTTAAAAGAGTATGTATCCTCATGTTTCCACATTTTTTGAACCTTAAAATTCACAGTTCATAACTTGAGTAAAAACTTACTTTTTCTGATTCAGAATATGATTTTTAAATTTCAATTTTATTTTTATGAAAAAAATGTAAATACCTAGCAAAATTTGAATTCAGGACTTTGAAACAATCAAAATGAAGAATTGTATTGGTCAATTACAATTTTCTATTTGTTTACTCAATCGTGCAAATGCTTGGAAATTTGACTTGCTATCTTGGTGGAAATATTTATTTTAGGCTTGAAGTATGGGAGAGATTTTCTTCCTACTTTGCCCTCCTATTAACAGTTAAAATTGATGTTTTGGGGTTCTTTTCACCAGGAAATACCAGGTTGATTTATTTGACATCTGTCATTCAAATGGAAGTTTAAATTCAGCAGCCTATTGCACAAATTTTGGAAAAGCATGTCTACCTTTGTCAATGCTCTCTTTCCCACAAGGGGTTTTAAAATTTAATATGTGTGTGTTAACAAGACTTTCTCTGTTTCTTGTCAGCATTTTGTAACAGAGTAGAATTGTTGCTTCTAAGATATATAATTGAACATTTATTCTGGGCTAAATTTGTATAGCTGTGACTACATCAGGCAAAACAGAAGAACCAGGACCCTTTTATCATTGTGCATTACACGACATGAAGTTTGCACTGTAACTTCAGTCCCCAGCACCTCTATAAATACCAACTCTTTCCTTACTTGTGTTCACCTGCTATTTAATTAGCACCTTGCAAAGCTGCACACCTGCAGCAGCTCTGTTCTCACCTCACTGCACATTGCCCATTATGTTTCCACAGCACACCCTACGCAGAAATAATTTTGTCACTACATCATTACACCTCCTTCCCTTGCAGGGAATCCAGGCAAAAGTCACCTGTTTAAAATGATGTTTTTCTTGGGGAACAAGAACTATTAATTTTCATTTTTAAAACATTGAACCTTGTCACATAAAATCCTTACATATCCAATATCAGTTTTGCAACTGTTAAGATCAATGTAGGGGGTTGAAAAAAAAAAACAAAAAAAAAAACAAAGCAAAACAAACACAGAGGTTTTTTTCTCTTTGGATCTCATTGACAAGTATGCCAAACCACAGCCAAAGGTTTTGAAATGTTCCCACTGTTGAAACATATAATTTTGCATTAGGTGTATTTCTTGTAAAGTCACACCAACCCTGTTCAATTGGGCAGGCTGCTACTGATGAGGGGTTCTTTCACTTTTCTGTGTTGCATCATATTTTGTTTGAATCACATGCACATACAAACACATGTCACACTCATCTATGAGCCTAGCTGGTCATGAAAAACTTAACTGAGAAGTAATTCAGGAAACCCCCAAAACCTTGTGAACTTCGGGGAGTCTGATGTTTGGTCACATTTTGAACTGTATTAAGGAGCACTGTTTTCTTATGCATTTCCATAAAGTGGAAGATCTGAGTTCCTCTGAGTCTCTGCCATATGATAAATATGCTGTCATAGTGTGTGTTTTCCTCAGATTCCCAGATAAGTGTGCACATGCACATTTGTGAGTGTATGTCTGCAGGAAATGCATGGAGTGATAATCTGCCCTAATACTATTTAAATCACTAATTGTGAGTATAAATTATAAATTACATGCAAAACTGAGCTTTTAAAAATGTCACAGTGGCTTTATTTTTCCTCTCCACATATTTGGTATCTCTTATTTAAGTAAAAACACTGAATATTCTGTGATTTTCTTAATCCCCTAGGGTCTGTAATTCTGTTTGTATGTGATTGCTTATGTCTCTTTGAGGCAAGTAGGATAGGATGCTAAATGCTTCCCAAGCAAAACTATCATGAATCACTATCATTTTGTGGTCAGGGTGCAGAGCTGTAAATAATTTCACCAAAGCTAGCAAGGCCTTCCCAGATAGTCATATACTCTTAAAATCGGAGTATTGCAGTCTTCACAGAACATAAAATTGCAAAACACAATAATGGAAAATTATGGTGGGGGAGAAATTGTGATCAAAATTACTGAAATGAATGTACCTACAAAAAAACAAGGTGCAAGGTTTATGTAGAATTAAATTTTTACCTGAGCCATATCCTCTGCTTAGCAGGGTGTGTTTGTGCCTTCAGTGTTACATCACTGGTATACCAGTTAAATTCTGTGCTGTATACTGAAAATTTTAAGAAAGGATTGTGCAACTGATCCTTGATGATTATAACAGTCATAGTTCATTTACTTTAATGTCAAAACAGAGTTAGGACTAAGAAAATATACAAGAATTTAAGAGCAAAGACATGTCAAGGAAATTGCAGAGTATTGGAGATCAGAGCTTTCAGCACTGAAAAATCCTTAAAAAAATTAAAAAGCTTGTTGAGGGGTGTAAATATGCAATAACAGTTAACTGCCATATATTTATATGCAAAATCCACGGACATTTTAAAGTGGAGATGATGTTGCATGTTTGCAACTAAACAAATAATCAAATATTAGTTTCACAGCGTGCTTCTCCTAACATTCCTGTGGATTAGCGTTAAAGGATTTCTGTCAATGAAGTACAGTTAGCTAAAGCTCAAGCTGGTCATACAACATAAATATGTCTAATGATTCCATTTAAAATATTTGTTTTAATGTTAAATGAAAATAAATGTAAAGTGGAAAATTTCATTAATTTGGAATTTACCGGTTGAAAACAATACCTTTAGAATGGGAAAACTCCATTCTATTTCCTGTCCTAATTCTTGTTACAACTTGCAAAGAATATTTAGTTCCAATGATTGCACTACTTAGCAGATACATTCCTGCCCAAGAAACCCAGCCAAGTGTTGAGATTAAATCTTTATTTAAATTATAAGATAAAAATAGTGCCATGTGCATATTTCTTCTCTGTGCCCAATGGTATTAAGGCCTAGATATCAATCTCTGTAACAATGAATCAGTGAAAGAAGTGATAACTCTAAAATCCTGTTGAGAAAACACACATCATGAAGTCACAGTGTCATTGAATGCCTGAGTTTGAAAGGGACATCTGATGTAATCCCCCGGTCCATGCAGGGCCACCTAGAGTTGGACTATATCCAGGACCATGTCCAAACAAATTTTAAATATCCAGAAGAATGGAGACTCCACAGGCAGTCAGTCTGTGCCAGTATTCAGTCACCATCACAGTGAAAAGCATTTCCTGATATTCAGAGGGAACCTCCTGTGTTTCATGTTGTGTCCATTGTCTCTTTCTGTCACTGGGCACCTCGGAAAAACAGCCCATTTCTGTTTTCTTTACAGCCTCCCTTCAGATATTGCTACATATGAACAAGAGCCCCCAAAGTGCCAATTCAGCTCAAACCTTTTTCATCACTCAATTGATGTTTAAAGGCTGGAGCAGGCTGCAGACAACTATTGCAATACCTAAACCGTGGACATCTGTCCTTAGGAAGGTGAGTCCTGACGCTGTTAAACAGGTGGGACTTTTTGAATTTGTTTTTTAACGTTGCAAATCATCCTGGCAGCCCCTCTACTTGGTTAGTCAGTAGAAAAGCTCAATACCAGTTTAAACGTGGGCCTCTCCCCATGTGTGTCCATACACCAAAGAGAAGGAACAAAGTAGTTTAGTCTGTACTCACCCATATTGTCAAGACTTCAAACACAGTTAGGACACAATACATACAAAAGTTTGAATGTCTCTGATGAGGCACTTCAGCAGTTAAGCACACTAACAAGGAAACTGCCTGAATCTACCTGGTGGGAAATGTCAAGCCTATCCCATCTGGGGAATCCAAACCAGAGTCACCTCTTGGTCTTCACCCCAAAACTAGCATGGAGTCATGCTTTGTAAAAATCAGGAGGATGTAATTTTGGCATACATGTGACCATTCAGTTTTCTATACCCTAATGGTTAGAATATTCAGATGAGACACTTGTGTTTTATCAGTGATGTCTTCCTCTAGGGAAGTGTCCAGTAACTCAAACATAGAATTTACCAATAGAGAACACACTTTGTCTCTGTCTTATAGGTGAACAACTGTATAGCCAAGAGATAAGAGTAGTCATTTTTCTTCAAAAAGATTTATTTTAAATCATTCTATTATTGTTCATAACAAAAAACATTGTTTTAATTATATGATTATGTGATTAGTAATCACATATAATTAAATAATTCTACTTGCAAATCTACCTCTACTCTCTGTTCTTTCTTCAACAAATGCATTCAGAAATGTCTCTATGCAGTCTGGGAAAAATTGCTTCTCATATGTCAAATAAAGTAATCCTATAGAAGACATAGATTATGATAAGTATCACACACATAAAAACTGAAATGAATATGCTTATTTTGCAGTGCCAATGCAAGTAAGTTCTGTCATTTTTGCATACAGCCTTGGGAATGACAGCATCAGTTATCATCAATCAGAGGAAAGAATACAATAAATACCAATCTGTATAAAGAAAAGTAATTTGTACTTTTCTGGCCATTACCAAAATAAAAGACAATAGGAACATAAGTAATTTATATTTATAAGACTTTTAGGCTTAGATACACAGAGAATTTAGCATTTCAACTGAACTTGATCAATTAAAAATAATGTCCCAGTAATTAGTCAAGACCTGTACTCCGAAAATTCACACATGGTATCTGTATAAAATATATTAGTAACACAACTGGGAGACTAGATCTTAATAAACTATTTCTTGAAAGAGCTATGCTGCTAATGAAATACATGCCACATTCTCAAAATATATTTTTTTTCTAAAATGCTTCATTACCCTCTATCACCTCAGATAGGGGGAGGCAAGGGTGTGGGTTAGATCTTGCTGACTCTTAGAGCTGACAATGAAAACTTCTGAAGAATAATTCAGTGTTCAATCTGTTACGTCTTTTGGTCAAACAATCTGGTTTCTGCAATGTGAATGGAAGGATTCATAGTCACTGATTGAGTTCTTACACCTTCAGGCATAAAAAAAAAAAGATGCCTTGATCAGCAGTGCAAATAATTTCACAATTTATGGCAACCACAATTGACTACACTCATGCACACAAAGATTAGAAGTTCTCTGTCAAAAATACAGCAAACCGTTCTCCAGTACAGTAACACTTGCATCTATTGAATTAACTCATCATTTCAAAATGTCATTCAAGTTTCTCTGGTATCTCTGAAAAACTTGTGGAAGAAAATATGCCTAGCACCCATGGGTTCTTTGATATAACAGACTATGTTCTACAGAAGCAATGAATTACAAAATTTTTATAGGCACTTTTCCTTGTTCCTTCAGTCTCCATATGGTTTCATTTGGTCTGAAAATGTACTGGTACATCCAGACTCACCTCAAAAATAAATGCAGTTTGGGCTATTCTAGTTTTTAGGCTGGTGTTTTATAGCTTCCCTGTGTTTTGTAGATGTGCTTCATATTTTAGCTCTGCAGAGTAATAAATACAGAAGGGAAAACAATAATGTAAAAATCTATGGATTATAGACATATTCCTACAAACTTTCTGCTGGTCAGTAGCAGAGCTGACTGCTGTGACTAGCAAAATATGGGTATGGTTCTCCCAGGCTTCAGCCATACAAAATGGTGTACTTGTGTGCTCTCTGTATGAAAGTGGTTTTAAACCAGTTACCTTGGCCAAATGAAAAAGAAATTTTATTTTTGTGAACATAGAGTCACACAATGAAAAAAAGTAAATATCCATATAAGTCTATATGTATCATTCCAAATGTGTAAAAAGCTCATCTTTTAATCTCCTCAAAGACTGCTGATGGGCAAATATGTAATTAAAATATACGAGTTTCTGCTATTTTACTGTTTGGGAGGACCATTATTTTCTTTCATTATTTTCTTACGTTCTTACAGTGGCAAATTATTTGGATAAGAAGAAAGGGTCAAACAAAACAAAACAAAACAAAAATTTATCTTAGAGTATCTCCTCATCTGTGAAACTGTTGTAACTAGTTGCTTACTCAGGCAGAACATATTTTACCTCTCCCTGTTTAAATTAGTGGTATTAATAGTTATTTGGCCAGCTAAATATATAATTGCACAGTGTACAGATCTACCCAAAATGAACTATACCTTCACTACTTCTGTAACACTGTAGACTCATGCTCCCTACACACCAGTGTGTTGGGGAGGTGTAAGATGGATTGTGTCTCCAGAAGAGCAAAGTGTTTCCATATTGCAGATCTGTGAAGCTTCATGGATGAGCAAACAAAAATAATCAGTACTGCACACATTTGTGTCAGACAGCACTATGGATATGTATTTCAGCTGCTGAAATCTTTGTTTTTTTAATGTGCCAGATTATTAGATCACGCACAAGGCAAAGTACTTGAATTACTCTCTAGTAAGCCAAAATAATTGTGATCATTGCTCCCTCTTAGAGGTCTGTTTGTGGGATTTTATTGTTCCTGAAATATGGTTCCAGTCAGAAAAGGCCATATCAATCATTTCAAAGTATCTCCTAAGAAAATGAATTTACATATTACCATAAGAACAGCTGAACAGATTTAGAAAGGGTAGTTTTTGGGAGTAGATTAGTTGAAAAGGATTTTGAAATGTGAAGGCCACCATTTTGTTTCTATGAAAAACAAAGAAACACAGAGGGTTCTACTGGAGCAGCACAGAGGCTGAAATGAGCTTTTTGACTACAAAGCAAACAAATAAACAAACAGAAAATGCAAACAGTCATTTGCATGCCCCTGTTCAGAAATGCCTCCCAGCTGCGTATATTCCTATGGGATCTTCACAGAATATGTGGAATGGAAGAATTAATCAGTGCTTTGTTTAGGTGCTTGCTTTGGACTTTATTGTTTATAAATAAACCAATCTATTTGTTTATTTATTCCTTAGTGTACTGTGCCTTAGAGCAAAACCTGATAAAAATGTTTAAGAAATTAAGTGTATGTGTTTCTATTAATGCTAAACATATTTTATAGCCATTATTAAATCAATTAAGATTTAGTAGATAACTGTTTCAGACAGAAAATTTGTGGGATGGCTTAATAATCCTATGCTAAATGATGCAATTCCATTAAATTATATGAAAAATGAACACAAGGAAGAAGTCAGCAGAGCTGAATTTAGAATTTTTCATACATTAAAATTCAAGTGTAGAATTTTTTGGTGTTTAAAAGAAACAATAGGATTACTATGCAGAGGTCATTTTTCATTAAAATGCTACACACGTTTATACCTACTGCACACGGATTAGAGGTGTTCTGTTGTGTAAAGAAGATAAAAACCCTACTGACTGAAGGTTTTTAAAAAAACATCTGTCACGCATATAAGGCACAGACTAGAATGTCCATAATAATATGCATTTCCATCAAAATGCTGTAACAGCTGTGAGGACTTGTGCTACCAGTTTGCCAAATGAAAAACAAAACCTATTTCAAAGCACAGAAGACTGGAAAATAGAGCAGGTTCTGGCATGCACTATGCATCACATTTTATACTTGGATTGGTCAAATGGATACTTGCTCTTAATTCATAAAAATGTCACTGAATTAAGATTTCTGAAGTAGTGAAATAAAGGAATAGTAGTTAAGTGCATGTCGACTCACAAATAAGAATATTCAATATTCATTTCCTACAAAATTACTGAAATGTGCATATGCCCATTCACAGCAGCAGGAAAGGTGTTGAATTTTCATTATGCCTTTTCCTCTGAAAAATTTCTTTGGCCATAGATGGAAATTTATAATTCTGCTTTGCTTCTGTAAATGCCATTTAATATGCCAATCACAGATGATTGCCTCTTTTTTTTTCTGGTATTGTTTTTACTATTAGAGGTCAGAATATCACAATTCAGTCAGAACTGTTGTAGAAAATTGTCTGGTATCAAATTTTGCTGTATTTCAAAATAAAGAGTAACAGTATGAAATACTTAAATATTTTCAGAGAAAGATAAAGCAAGAATGTAGGAAATCCAAATAAATGCACCAAATAAAGAATACAAGACTATTACTGTGACTGAAATATCCCATTGGGATGTAATTGTCCTCTAATAACTGCAACAGTGTGCATAATTTTAGCTTAAATTTCAAGTAAGATGGACATTCATCCCTAAATATTAGATTGAGGCTTTTTTTTTTTTTTGGCAATGTCCAAAATAACACAATGTCACTTATGTAAGTTCAGTCAATACCTATCCATGTAGGTTCAACTGCTGATAAGTCATAGCAAGTCCAACAGCTGCTTTTTCTCACCTGTCAGGTAGAATCCACTGTCCCAGTCTTACATTTCATCTTTTACTTTTATTAAAGAAGTTGGCTTTTAAGCTATGGTACTGTTTTTTAATTTCTTCAATATAAAAATTTAAGCGGAGCTTTTATTCAATAGATAAGAATTTCAAGATATATTTTTTCTCACATGTTTTGTTCATATCAGGGTCACTACAAATGGTAACTTGTGGAGACGTAACACTTCTCTAGCAGTATTTATTTAAGAGAGCAAGGGGAAGAATGGAAAAAGGAGTGAGGGGGAAGACTTCTGCATTAAACTTTGCAATAAAACAGAATTGGGATTTGCATCATTTAGAAATACTGCTCTGTGCTAGTTTAATTAGAGACAGTATTATATTGCAGAAGCAGGTAGGAAATTGAAGTTACAGCAGCTTACCTTCATTGCTGCCTTTTCTACTTTATTTTCACTTCTTATTCTGTGACAATGAATTTTTATTCCTTTTTTTAATTTTTTTTTTTTTTTTTGCACCAACATAGACTGTTGCATCCAGTTTATGCTGTGATGAAAGCAATTTGGAGAAGCAATATAAATGAAATGTCAGCTTGTAAGAGGTGACATAATAATGAAGCATTCCTCTTCTACCCAAGGTCTTCTTGCCACACATGGCCAAACTTGGCACTCCTTGCCAAATATAATTTCTTTCCTTTAAATATCTCTTTCTGTAATTGCCAAATTAGCAGGCTAAAATCTTATAATCCAAAAAGACAGTTTTCTTTATACTATAAATCAGTCACCTTTCACCAAAACAGAATTAGAACAAAGAGAGAAATTATCAGCTTGGCAAAAGGACATGTAGAAAAACTATAAAAAGCTTGGGATGACTCCTGTTACATAGACAGGTTTTAAGAACAGTCTTATGGCACCCTTGTTACAGAGCTCAGGAATGATAGTATAGTATTGTCAAATTACTAAATTTTGTAAGACGAACTCCTGTGCTACACAGTTTAGACCCCAGGTGCAACTTCTTTGAAATAGTCTTTTGAACTACATGGCCAAAGTGTCCCTGACTGTGGTCTTGCATAATATAGAGAGCACCATTCTTAAAGCTGTAGAAATAGTTGGAAAAAATGATCTGCAAAAGTAGGAGAAGACTATTTGTTAAAAGACTAGAGTGCTAGCTGGATAGCAATGATGAGTAAATACAGAAGTAGCCAAAAAACCAAAAAAAAACCAACAAACAAAAAACACCCACTGCCCTCCCTCCAAAAAACCCCCAAAACTGTAAACTAAACAAAAACAAAATAATCCCCCTCCCCCCCACACACAGAAAACCCTCTGTATTAAGCCTGTATTTAAATTGAACCTGTATTAAAGATATATACATGGTTGAAGATGTGGAAATATGAAAAGTCTGACCATTATTTCGTCAAGATGAACTGTTAAGAAATACACACACACATACACAGACACACATACATATATATATATATATACATATATATATACACACATATAAATGAAAGCATGAATGTATGTAAAATGGAAAGGAACTCTGGAGGTCCCAAATCTGAAATTCTGAAGTTGGCGTGGTTGCTCTGGCTTCATCCAGCTCAAATTAGAACAGCTTCTTGGGTGGAGGGTTCTGAATCTCTCTAGGCAGCAGGTCTGGCCTTATGCTCTTAACCACTCTGAATCTACAGACGTGTTAATTATCCATCTGTTATTGAAGTATAACACCCTTATGGCAAAGAAAAATCATCACTGTTGTCATGGGTATTTGCTTTATAATGTATTGGTTATTTATATAGAGAGTATTTAAGTCCCTTTGATACAAACTGAAGAAACTAATAGACACTGTATAGGGAAATCTTTCTTTCTGTAGTTAAGAGTGGAAGGATTTGACCACAGGAGATTGCACTGATATTTTCCCAGGTACTGACAGGAATGGAAACTTTGTAATCATCTCTTTTTATCTAGCACTGTAGGATATCACACTCATTGCAAAACTGGTCTCCAGTGTCACAAGGGCACCTTGAAATCCATTGAACTCAAGACCCTGCATTATACTAGCTGCAATCTGAAGCAATATTCCAAATATACACAGACCAAAAAAAGTCTGAGACAGTCTAACCTAGATTCACATTCATCACTTAAAATGGAGGCTATTTTTGCTCAAATTGACCATCAGTATATTTGTGTGCACAATAAAAGAAAACAGAAATAAAGGAAAATAATTAAAACCAAACTCAGAACAGTTATACAAAATACAGTTTGGGGGATTAAATATGGTCTTGATCCAGAAAACCTGGGGTCTCTTTGAAGGGGCAGAGTGGAAACTTATCTACAAATTATCATTGTGTAGGTGTCTGAAGACCATGATGAAAGAGAATTTATTTTTAAAAGAACATGCTGTCAAAACTGGCATATGGAATTTGATCAGCGACTATTTAATCTCAAAGCCTTATGGCATACACTAATACAAAAATATCCATTAGAGTGATATTATCCCCTTCTTAATTCATCAGGATGGCAACAGTTTTTTTGCCTAAAGCTTTCTGAATAGCTTCCACTACAAAGTTAATCATGTTTGTAATCTATTTCAGAATTAGCTGGATTTGTATTATATTGTAACACAAATGTTTTCAAAATATTTTGGAAAGCATTTCAAAAGGCAAACTTATTCCAGTTCTGTCTGCCAGAGCATCTACATGCTGAACCTTGAAAAACCACATTACTGCACGAGTCAAATTTCTCTCATCCTTTCACCTAATTTTGTTCTCTGATTTTTATGCCAGTTATAACCGTAGAAATATTTATAGTCGGTGCAATGTTTAATGGAAAATCAGTTTATTTATTCTAGTAGATTCAGAGATTTAAGTATTTTCTTCTACACACAAAAAAAAAGTAAAGCAAACTCTTCACATAAACACACTTTAGTTTTGATGTTAGTGCAAGATATAGTAAAAGACTTGAATGGATTAAACATGCTCTGAGTACCCTATCACTGATTTTTTCTTCTTCTTCTTCTTGTGACTAGAAAAGAGCATTTAGAAGTGTCAAGACCAAACGGTTCTTTTTGCTTTTTCTCTCAGGCAGCTGCAGAATTACATGAGAAGAAAAAAAATTGAGAGTGTTATATTGAGAAATGGGCATGTTCATGCATGAAGTTCAAACAAAATATGCTGGCAACACAGAACAAAGTTCACTGGCTAATTCCAAATACATTCTTTGGGTAATTTTTCAGAGGGCAGTGATCACAGAGTTAGCATAATAAAGGCTCTTTCAATAAGTAAACTTCTAAAGGAACTAAAAATTCCCCTCTTCTCTTGAATCACACATGCAATGCCAAGCCCTTGCCAGCACACTGCCTTTCTGTGTGTATGTTATGTTCTGTATGCCTGCTACTCTGATCCATAAGTTCTCCTGACCTGTTTTTTTTTTCCTGTTTGTTTGGGCCTCCTTCGCAATTTCTTTCCTCTCCATGCTATGCCTTGGAGAAGAGAGGGTCATCTACTCTCTCAGGCTGTGTCCTGATTCCTGTGAGAGTTCCTTTGAATAACAAGGATTCTCCTCATACCCCATTTCTGAAGGGCAAGTCATATGCAGATAATTTTGAGCTGTGGAGTGCTCTCATTGTATTTCCAGGTCTATAGGTGTGGTCTGGGAAGTGAATGTATCTGGGACTGCCAGGATCAAGATACGCAGTTTAGGTTAACCCCCTTGAAGACCGCAGAAAAAAACTACACTAATGCAGAACCCCAAAAGGAGAAGGAAGCTTGGAAATGTCCTCAAGTGGTAAACCACCAAGATAAAAATTAGAGAATATGACTGATGCCATCAGAATTCAGTCCCACTGGAAATGCTGATATTACAAAGAAAAGTTAGAGTTAGGCAGAGAGAGGTGTATCAGAATATGCAAATTTATGCTAAAAGATTTTATTCTGGTACTAAACTGGAAGGAATAATGCATGGGAATATGTATGTACTGAAGTCACCCTCATATTTCAATAGGATGACCATGAACTGATCTATCTTGTACTTTTGATGTGGTCTACATGCCTATAGCATGCAGCTATTTTCTAGATGACAATCTACACATCATCATCATCATCAATTCAAACTTTCCTCTATTTTTGAGTACATTTTAATCTATTTTTGAGTATATTTAACATATTTTTATATATTCTAAATATACATTTTCTTAGGCCTTCCTGCTTTAACCCATGCAATAATAGACCTAAAAAAGAGTATCTAGCTGTATAGATCCACTGTACTACACAGAAAACTTTAAGCTGAAACACATACACAAGAGATGGAGAACAGCTCTATATAATGTTTTTCAGGAATTGTCCACAGAATAGCCATAAAAAGCATTAAGTGTAGAGATGGGCAAGCACAGCTGTGTATTCTTCTATGATCCTGTATCAAGGGCTGTTCTGTGGATAATCCTTTTAGAAATGCTCTTTGGCCTGAGCTAGCATGTGCCAAGTTTCTGCATCAACCATGACATTCTGCCTTCCCAAATAGAAGCCAGTCAACAGCTAATGTGATTACATGGCCAGGATAGTTTTTAACAGGAAAATGGTTTAGAAACATGCAATTGGATTTGAACTGATAATTCCTTGATTGAAAGGTAGCTTTTCATGTACCGATGCTGAATGACAATTTCTAGCAATGAAAACAGGGGACAAAAGTAAAAAAAAAAATGTTTGGTTTGTATTTTTTTTTCCCTTTAGGCTACAGTTTGTGAAAGTATTTGCCACTTGGTTTAGAAGTCATTTAGTAGTCAAACATTTCTCTGAATACAAAGAAAGATCCATTTGGATGCAGTGGACATATGCTGATTATCAAGATATTTATTGTAAATGGGCTGTGAGCTCTGAAATCCACATTGTAGCTCTATTAGAACTTAGTCAAAGATGTCCATGAAAATGCAATTACAGTGTAGTGAAGATTGTCCTATTTGCAGCAGAAAATTGCTTATTAACTACATGTGAAAAGTTAAAATATTATATCTTAGTAGTTTTATTTCATTTTATCAGAATTAATTTTATCTCAATAGCCAAAATTCATTATTTTAGACTACAGGCTAAATGCAAATCACACCAATTGGCTAATTGTTCCATTTCATTCAAATGAATATCAACTTATGAAACATCAACTTGTTGACTGATTTCCCAGTCACCTGTTATTTTCCATCATTTTTTCTGAGTTTACTAAAGAAAGACAGGGAGTAGATCATGAAAACTGAAAGTTTAACCTTTTGAACACAAGGACCTACCCCAACATGGAAAATCTTGGAACTTTTTCTGAGTCATTTTACTACAATTTTTCAGTTAGCAAGTACTTGACAATTACAGTTAATCAAGATTTAATTATTTTTAGTCTCTCTGGAATTGTAAGCACTTGCATTTTACCCCCATTTCTAGCCATGAGAACCTCTTAGGGAGCTAGCTGGCTGCCTGTAGTCTGAGGAGCTTTAGTGAATGCAGGAGTCCTTACACGCACTTAGGCTGATGCTTGCTTGACTCTCAGTAAATCTAGGCTGTGGTAGAACATTGTGGCTTCTCTGCAACATGATACATAGGGAAAACCCCTCATACCAGGCTCCATTCCTGTCTAAGGGTGCATCTGTCTGTTGGTCCTTCATCACTGGAGAAAACTAGATGTGTTTTTCTATGGTGGCTTTCTATCCATTGGACATCCTGGCATTCCTTGCTCTGCTACTTATATTAATACTTCTTTCTTCAATGAGCTTGGGACAAGTATCTTTTCTCCTACATTTTTATGCAGGCTTTTTAATACTACTTACTGGGTCATCCTTTTTTTAACTATTGCAATTGAGTTTATTTTTGGCAAAGAGGCTGGATTTTTTGTGTTAAAAACTGATATAATCCTTTTATTTTAATAATTTATTAAGACAAACTCCAAGAGTACCTTAAAAAAAACCCGAAACCATACCTCTTATGAACATACCACACCTACATCCACAAATGCTGATCACTCTCCTTACAACCTCATTAGCGTATCTGAGCCATCTGCAGTGCCAAAATAATGTATGACCAAAGATTCAGCCAAACACATGTCAGCTCTAAGTGTTTTTGTTGATTTGCATCAGACCTCAGACTATGTTCAAACACGATTGATAAAAACAGGTTACCTCTTCATAAGGAGGGGAAGGTAGCGGCAATGTGCAAGACATCGCAGGATGTTGCCTCAAGTTATAATGGGAGAAATGTGGGCTCAAACTGAACAGGGTGGGTGCGTAGTGCTTAAGGGTGGGATTGAGATTTAAACCCCATCAAAAGTTTCAAAGGGCTGGTTCACATCCAAGAACTCTCAGTTTTGAACTGTGCCAAAACAAAACAGGGATCTAAAAATAAGACTCTGCATTGTGTCTACCGTCATCTCCCTTGTTCTATTTTTTCCCAAATAAAATTGTTATGATACAATCCATCAGGAAACAAGGAAAATGAAGGAGTGTTTTAGACCCTTTCCCAATGAACAAAGAGGTGATTCAAATGAGAAAGGGTAAGCAGACAACTGATTTACAGTCCATATAAGCCAAAGGAAGAAAGAAAATAAGACAAGTCCATCTATCCTCCTGGCTTTTATAATTTGTTAATTAAAAAAACAGAGAAACAAGCAAACAAAAAAACCTCCTTTAACCAAATTAGGTTGGTTACTGAGGATGCCTGTTTCCTAGCTCATCTTAATAATTTTTATTTTCTTAATTAATTTTGAGAATATTAACATTAGCTTTAATGTTGAGGTTTCTACTTCTTTGTAATCAGATTAAGTGATTCCAATGTCTTTCATGTGTTTTCTAGTTCTCATTTCAACTGCTTTCATAACTGCTTGCTTCTATTTATATTTCTCCTACCACAAAGCCAATGTCACTAAGATACTTGTGTTCTTGCTCATAATAAATATTAAATCTGCTATTTTTGGGAAGAGGCTCAGCACCATTTGTGCTGACTAATTGCTTTCATTTCTTTCATCTTTTCTTCCAATTTCCATCTCTTCTATTTTCCATTAACCCTTTACATTCTCTGGACAGACATCTACTGGAGCCAGGCTATCACAATGCTGAGAGCTCCTTAACAATAGCCAGAGATGCTGGAGTATTTCTGTGTCACAGGCTGCAGAAAACACCCCCACTTTCTTGATATGGCTACATTTTCAGATAAGCAGTGATGAGTCCCACACTTTTCTTTCACACTACTTGTTCCAGCCTAATTGAGCAATGGCAGCAGTAAGACATTTTTCTCTTAGCACTCATCAAGATGTAATAACAGGGTTCCTATTGTTAGGCAGGCAAGCCTTGCTTTTGTTGGCACCGAAAAGAGTTTTAATGTAAACATTGGCCTCAAAAGACAATATACTCATAGTTAACAGAATGCAAAAATATCTAATAATAACAAATCTTAATTTTGAATTCACACGGAGTCTCACATGACTCTGAGATTGCCAGTATTTTAAGTCATAAACTTAACATAATAAGTTAGAGAAATCCTATAAGAGACACGGACATCAGAATACAAAGTGGTTTTCCCACTCATGAATTTTGTTTAAAGTTAATAGTGAAAACAGACAGTGGCTTGCCACAAAGAAACAAATGTAAAAATAAAGGTCAGGAACCTGGCTCTCTCCGCCTCTGCCTTGGCCAGAAGAACCAGTCCAGCAGACATGGAAGCAGCTCACTTTTTGCTCCTTCAAAAAACAAAGGGACAGGACAGAAAGGGTGACATTGACATGTCACATGTAACAAAATACAGCTCCTCCTGTTCTTTGGTATTAGCTGTCAGACTTAATTTTATTTTATTTCAGGCCTGCAGGTGTACGAAACACCCCAGGAGCTCCTAGTCCAAAATTACTTTCAGCATGCTATATACTGTCTCTACTCGTAAACAACAGATCTCAATAAAAGATTTATAATAATTTATATATAATTATTATTTGTTTAATAGTGTAAGTCTACCTATTATATCTTTCTACAGGACAAATAATTTCAGGGGTAGTCGGAGGTGACAATAAGCTTTCGTATACTGGCCTCTCTCCTGATTGCAGAAAATTAATGTAATGAAAATGTCACTTGATATTTGGTCACTAGTAATGTTTTGATCCACCTGATCAAAATTATACCACAGTGAAATGCAAAGCCCGAAATAAATTTAAAAAGCAATTCTAAAATGTCAAACTTGCATGCCTAACACCAGTTAATGAGACCCATGCTCAGACATAACAAACATGATCACCAGTTACTGAGGTCACAAGACCTCCACTGAGCCAAGCATCAGATTTTGCAGATTTCGGTTCTGGTTTCTAGAGCTCTGTCCAAATGTAAAGAGGTTTTTCAAAACATTACTTAGTTTATTAAGAAAGTCATCAGTGGCCTGACAATAATTAGCCACAAGATCCACAATACTACTAGTACCAGAGAGACTGGTCATAATGATATTCATTTTTCAATTGTTCACATAAAGCCAAGGGTGATGACTGCCAGATATAGCCCATCTACTTTGCCTAAGTCTTAGTGCCAGGGAAAGTTCATAATACAATTACAGACCTGAGCACATTGGTGCATTATGTCAGATGCCTTTTTTTTTTTTTTTAATGCTATCTTCCAGATTCATTATTTATATTTTTAATACCTCTAGTCCCAGTGTTGTAAAACATAAAATGACTGTGGAATCAATGAAGCAATATCTCTCTGAGTTTACTGTCTGGAACAATGGCTTGAAATAGCATAAATTGCCTTGCATTTCCTGTCAGGATGTAATTGCTGAAGTCTGGTGACAATTCTCCTAATATCAATTATTCTCCCTCTGATTCTACCATGTCGCTACTAGATAATGACCTACACTGGATGTACCTACAGCTTTTGGCAAATGTTTGCTATGTGAGTTTAAAGACATTCACTGCATTTCATGGTGCCTACCACACAATTTGAATGCAATTTGTGTGAGAGGGACCAGTATACCTGTTGTATTTAAATTGTCAGTTATATCCATGTTTTTATACTGCACCAGAAGAGGTTACTGCTGGGTCCAGAGTGACACCACGTAAACCTTTCTCACTTTCCAGCTTTCTAATATATACTGCAGCATAAAGACAATGTGCCACAGTCAACTTTCTGTTTTCTCACAAATTTATGACCATGCAGTCCTCAAGAAAAGTTGAACAGGTTACTCTGTGTTAGTGGGAGAAAAAAAAAACAAACAGAAATAATATTGTTTTCTAAAAAAAAGATGCTGCCACCTTCTTGAAAATAATTTCGTTTCCATTGTTTAGCATATGGAAGAAAGGGGGGAAAGGAGGGAGCAAACAACATACAATAAATTGGACCCTGCCCTCTGAAAGTAGCATTTGGCACACAGACATCTCACTAACCATTTCTTAGTGATAATTAGCAAGTCAGCTTCTGTCTGGTTATTAGCTTTCCTGTTCAGTTGTTTTTGCCATCATGATACTTTAAATCACTTTCTTTCTTCCCACACAGTAAATTTACCAGTAGATCAATTATTCTGTAACTATTTAGCATTTTTTTTCACTGTCCACAGGGTTTTGTTGTAGCTGTTTTTATAACATGAGTGAAATTGCATTATACAGAATATTTTTGATCATTTGTGGTGTCATATCCTTTGCCACCCTAATACTTGTGTTTGGTACATTGAACAAAATAGTTTACAAGCTATATATAGTCACCAAATACGAAGTACTGGCTCATGATGGGAGCAGACTTCTGGGATTACAGCTACAGTCCCATGGTAGCAGCATTCCCAGAGGGCAGAGAGATGTTCAGATGAAAGATGCAGGCAATAAGCCTTGGAGAAGATGGCTTTGTACAGCTTCCAGAGAACAGGTTTGTTTTTTTTTCTGCTAGGCTGTGTTTCTGATTTACCTGTATTGTCACAACAGCTCCAAGGACATGTCATGACAGATTTTCCCCCAGCTGTGCACACAAGAAATGTTCAGGAAAAAGTAATGTTGCATTCTGCAAATGCTGAGGCCTCCAGACATCAGACAAGCTCTTCTATTCCTCCTCTTCATGAGACATCATCTTTTCATTAGGTTTCTTTCATTTTATTTTCCTCATCTGCACTCTTACTTTCTACTTGTTCTTACATTTTAAAGGAATTTTCATTAATTTCTGCTACCTCTTCCTTCAATCAATTATACTTTTTTTCCCACTTTTTTTTCTTTCCTTTTTTACTGAGTGGGTATTATGAGGGATTTTTCCCCTAAAGGTACAGATAGATTTCTTCTCTCTTCAATAGTGCTAGGAGGGCAGATCAAGGAAAAATAAAGAATAAAGAATGCAATTGAACCAAAATGATCTGTTTTGCATTCATGAAGTCCTTATAAGAATAAAATCCTTCTACTGATTGTCTAGTTACCATCAAGATGCACATCTCAAGTGGAGCTAGTAAAAACTCTGTGGCTACAGCAATAAGGCTGCAAGAACAATACAAATCAGATAGTAAGGCAAAATTACTCTGCCAAACAGAGTGCTCTGGTGAAACTTGAATGAGAAAGCAGCTTTTAAAAACAAAGTTTCCTCTTCAGCATTAAAAAAAATCCAACAGTTGGATTGCAGAGAGATATTTACCAATGATAATTCATACTTTTCACAGGCAATTTTAGACTGCTGAATCTAAGGTCAAGGCAAAGAATAGCCCAGACTAGAAGAACTCAATGGAAAAAATCAACTTGTCAGAAAAGACCAAGCAATTAAATCAAGGCCACCTCTGCCATCTTAATTCAGTTTCCCACCATATCATCTGCAATAGCATGGATGTTGCTACATGTTCATTATCCTTTGGTACATACAATGAATAATTGCAGTACATAGTATAGATGGTGTTTATTTGATAGAGAGAAAGGCAGTAATTTTTCAAAGCCCCCAGCTGCAGTTAAAATGAAACTTAAGGCACTGTGATGACAATGACCTCCATTACAAGAGCAGACCCACAGGACCAGGTCCTGGATTATGGACATAAAGGTAATACTATAACATAAGACACAAGCCTCTGCTTGGTATCTCTTAATTTTGAGTACTTGGAAACCGAGTATTTCCTTAATGTGTCATTTTTTCTGTGTATTTTCTAAATTGTAAACTGAAGCAACACAAAATAAAACACAAACTGTTGCTTCATGGTGATGGTTTGTATAGGTCATCAGTTGAAGGTTGATGACATTTAATGTGTGTCTACTTCAATCGTGATTTCTGAAGAGGAGCACGCGACTGTGATCCCATTTAACCTCTTGTGTTGCAAATTCAGTCAATGTTGTCCTTGTCCTATGGTGAACATGGAAGATAGATGAAAACCAGAATGCAACAACCTGTATATACTGATGGATTTATCCTTTAACAGCCTTGTTTTCCTAAATTAATTCAGTGTCTTCAAATTGTTCTTTGAGATCATACTGTCTAATTCTTTTGGCATGTCTAGCTCTACTCTGAATTTACTCTAACTGGCCTACATCATTCACAGAGAATAAAAGTAGACATATTATTTTAGCCAAGGCCTCAGCAGATCTGGAAGAAGCAGAAAAACTGCTGTCTGTATTACGTATAACACAGCTGCCAATACCACCTAGAATGAAATTTGTTTATTCTTTAACCACATCAAACTATTGATTTACATTTATTATGCTGCATATGCAATGTCTTCAAAATGCTTCTCTGCACTTCTGCCTGAAGAGAGATTCCCCATTTTGTCTTTGTTGGGGTTTTTTTTGTTTGTTTGGGGTTTTTTGTTTTGTTGTTTTGTTGTGGGGTATTTTTTGTGGGTTTTTTTTTGTTTGTTTGTTTTTGGGTTTTTTTGTTTTTTTGTTTTTTTGGGTTTTTTTTTGGTTTGGTTTGGGGGTTTTTTTTGGTTTTGTTTTGGGCTGTTTTTCTTTTGATCCTCTAGTGCCTTGCTATGCATTTTTCCTTACTGGATTTCATCTAGCTGACTACAGATAATTTCTCTAATTTATCATATTCATTAACTACTACTCACTTTTTTTTTTTTTAGTTGAGATATTTGACTGTAGCAAAATTTAATGAATTCCTTACTTAAAAGTTATGGCTTTCTACCTTGATAGTTATCCTTCTTTCATTCTATCTTCCCATGAGACCCTACCTAACAACACTTTGAATTTGCTGTCTCTTTTGCTGAAGTATACTTCTGTCTTTATCCTCCTCTTCCATATATGCAGCCTCTTCCTAGAATCAAAAATACATCATAATCATTTACATCAGCATGTCTCCTGTCTTTGGATTTTCAAGTGGTATTGTCTGGCTAGTTTGAATCACACCTAAAACTGCTAGTACCAATTATTCATTTATTCAAATAAAAATATTGTGTCCATCTGACTAGTTATTATTCCCTGTGAAAAGCAAAATTACTCTTTCAAAGATATAAGCTTAATTAAAACCATCTCCCACAACCCTGCTATTTTGATGCATTACATAGCTACACAAAAATAGCCTCGTCCACACCTACTCCTTCTGTTTGTCAGTTTATAGTATATCCTTACCATTAAATTAACCTTATTTTCTCCCCTTTCATCTTCACCCAAGTATCCAACCACACTGCCTCCTCCTGAACTTCAGAGCAGGTATGTGTACATTCTTGCTCCACAGAGCAACAGTTCCCTGTGTTGCTCCTTCAGCACAGGCACAGTTTCACCCTATATTTAAAGTAGACAAGAGCATTGTAACTATTTCACATAAACTTGCCTGGGTGCTTTTCAGGGAAAACAAAGAATGACCTGTTGTAGTGACCTGCCTGTGTACCAGCCCTAGAACAATGCAGGCTAGAAGTGCATGCAAGGAGAAGCTGGCTGAGCACGGATAAAAATGGATGAACATAAAAAAGGCAGTATTTTATTAACACAACAAAAGGCCACACAGCACAGCCAAGCAAGTAAACAAGAAAAATTGTAACACCCTATAATTATCATGTAAATTGAAATTAATAATAGAAGAAATACTCATCTCATGCTCTTCTAATCAACAAATAGTAGATTACAGGGTAATTAGTAGGGAATTTATATATGATTATTAGGCTCCAGATTACATAGTGACTAATTATAGTAGCAATGTGGAGGCCTTCCATGCCAAGGACCATGGAATCTTCTGGCAAAAGTACATAAATTAAAGGTGGAGCATGTCCTAGAATTATATACATGATCAGACATGGGTATTAAAGTTAAAAAAAAAAATTATCCTTTTCTCTAAAATAATGAAAAATAAGGCATGTAAACAATTAAAATTAAATATTATCTTTTTAAAAAACACACAGTAACTTTTCAACAAAAGTTTTAGTATAAAATGTTAGTCATGCTTTATTGAATGACTTTGGTGTTAAAAATTTCTGCTTTATTTTTGTTAATTTGAAAAAAAGGACAATTCAGTGAAAATTTTAAAACCTAAGCAGTTTGATGAGCATGGTATTTTTATGACTGCCACTCCCACTTAATTCCAATGACCACTGCATAAGACAATCTCTGTCCATTCGAATTATGTCACATCCTTAAAAATTTAAGCCCAGTATGAATTCTTCCTGAAAATTAATTTATTTTTCTTCCTGAAAAAATAGAACGTATGAGATTTTCTAACTCAATCAAATCTAAAACCAGTTTCCTATGCCCACATAGGAACAACAATAATATGATTTTCTGGTATTGTATGGTGTGCAGCAACTGTCTTGGGTGAAACTGACAGACACTGAACATTAATGAAACTCAGACCTTAATTTAGGAGCCCAAAGTGAACTTTCAGTGTTAAATACAGCAGCCTTAAAATAAATCCTCATAAGAAATTACCTTAAAGCACTATTTTAGTACAATTATGGTAAAACAAGGATAACTTATTTTCTGGAAAACCAGAAGAGTAGATAACTTCTAGGCACTAGAGGAAAACATTTGTCCAGACACTGTCATAGCCACTCTATTTATCAATGTCTGCTTTCTGCTGCAATCCAAAGCAGTAACAATGATCTTAAAAATCATTCAAGACTCTGTAACAAATGTGGAAAGAGAACAAAAGAGTAAATGGAACACCGCATTCATATAGCATAATGTAATCAGAAGAATATAAAAGTTAAATGCTAGTAAAAAAGTCAAGTCTGGGGGAAAGAACACCTAATTAGAAATAATATGAAAAGAGTGTAGAAAACACTAAACCAGCTTCACTTTTAAGTTCTAGTTTTAAATGCTAAACAAGATGAAAAAGACTTGTTCTCAAGTAAACAATTTGACATAGCCTTCATTCTTGTACTAATAAGGACCTGGAAATCTGCTAGACAACCTTAAACTGTCCAGTGCTGCTAAGCCCTATGGAAGATGTGTAAGAAATTGTGCCTGAATTGTGCCTGAATTGTGCTTTTCAGTTAGCAGTTCTCACAAGCTGTGAAGATCACTTATAGAATCCAGAAAAATATAATTTGATCTGTGAATCTTCCATTACTCCGTGTAAGAATTATTTCTGAAACTCTACATCTTCCTGATTTCTTTTGAGAGTTAACCTGGGAGGAGACCTGGCATGTTCATTTCTTCTCCTGTGCAGTGCACAAGACTGGCTTTGTTGGCCCTCTGACATCATCTAACCTCCTTAATTTGGTACAAAAATGTCATAGTCAGAGGAATCCCACAGAAAAGAAGAAATAATTATTGAGTAGTCCGTTTTCTAGCAGTAGTGATGCAGGGATCAAAAACCAGGGCTGTTCTCAACATGAAAAGAAGATTAGGAAGCCTGAAGCTCTTTCTCTTAATTTTTCACACCTTCTCTGCAGGGCTTTTCTCCAGGGTCTTTAGCCAGACAAAGCTTAGTAGTGAGGTGACTCCAGTCTTGTGAAGAACACAGTGAGGCCAGAGGGGGAAACAGATACCTTGGGCTGCAAGATGCACTTAAAGCAGCTGACTTTATAAAAACTTACATAGTTTATAGCATACTCTGTCAGCATATTCCTACTCTTCAGCTGAATTTTTAATTAATATAATTTAATTAACTAATTATTAAATTCTCCTGGTAAAACACAGAAGCAGCATTGCTGCACTATCCATCACTGCACCAGTTAAAAAGGACCTGTCAGTTGGGTACTTGCATGTCTTCATTGCATCCAAAATCTTGATTAAGGATAAGTATGGATTCTCTAACATACTTCACAGTGAAAAAATATGCAAAGTTTTTCTGTATTTTCTATACTTTGTAGGAAGACCCAGCTGTACTGTATGCTCCTTTATCATCAATCATAGCAATAATTAATCAACTCATTAATCACGCAAAGATAAATTTGTCAAACACAGTTTGAAAAAAAATAAGGTTTCAGTTGATAATACACATACATGTCAAAAGAATGAGGACAGAAAAGGACCAGGGCATAAAAATTCTGTTAAAAATTTTTATTTTTTCAAAGTAACTAAAATATTGAATCGTCGTGATACCAGTACTTTTTAAATACACATACACATTATAGAAACCAATACAATGCTACTACAGAAGGTGAAATAAATCTAAATCAACAGAAGGCAAAACAGTTGTGAGTGGGAATAAATGAAATATGCTGGAAATTGTTAGGGTTTACAGAAATGAAAAATAAACGGAATGCAGGATAAGTTTGTAGGCTACTAAAAAACAAATAGTGACAGGTCTGAAACAAAATTTTTATATCCCAGAATAATAAAAAAGATGAAAGACAAGGAGAAATATGGAGAAATAGAAATGCTAAATATGTCATGAGGAAGAACAAAACCTAACACAGTTAAGTTCAGATGGTACCACAGGGTTTAGTTTTCAAACCAACAGCCATGATAGATTTCATACATTATATTATGTTATATTATGTTATGTTATGTTATGTTATGTTATGTTATGTTATGTTATGTTATGTTATATTAGTATAAATAGTGATTTGCAATTGCAGAAGAAAAGAGGTTGTTAAATATAAAAAAAAACCAGAGATGTGAAATAATGGAAGAAGGTTGAAAAATGTCAAAAAACCCAGAGAAAGTATAATTGCACCTTGATAATGACTGTTAAGAAATACATATGGGCATCTGTCCAACATTTGTGACAATGTGTTTCAAAGGAAGTCATTAAAAACTATTTATAAGAAAAAGAAGTCAAGATTAGCAAGATCTTGAGTTAAATTTGGCTCTATTGTGATACTGTTGTAATGGGACTAAACCAAAATAAATAGAATGTAAAAATATCAGTTTTCTTTTTCAAAGACATGAAGACAGGATCTTTCAAAATACTTTCAACAATAATGCTAAAATAAAAAGAAAAAAAAAACAAACCATGTCTATGTTATGAAAGGTGGATAATGTACCACAAAAAATGCAAAATAAATACAAATACAAAATAAATCACTTGGAATTATTTCATTTTGTCAAGGACTACAGTTTATAATTAAACTGTGAATGCAGTCCTAAGAATGCTGGACTAAAAGCAGTTTTCACTACCTCTGTGTCTTTAGTGGCTATTCTTATTAATTTAGATGAACCAGATTATTTCCTAGGTACAACAATCAATTTCATAGCCACTGTAGATAAGCAAACATAAGGTTTTTGATTTTAAGAACACTGGCTCTTAAAAACACCTTTAGTTTACGTCTAGATTTAGAGTACAAGTGTTCTGACTCTACTCGCTATATCCTGTAGCGAGCCAACAGCAAGATGTATTTTGACAAATGTGGTCTGTTAGGTCATTATCTTACGTGGGTTCCTTCAGCTGCAGCACCAACTCATGTGGCTCACTTACCTCCTCTTTTCCTGATCACCTCTTCCATCTTTCTGGGAGATCTATCATTGTAAAAGTGTGGTGTCCCAAACCAAGGAATTGGTGAGGCTGGAAAAAGCTTTCCCTTTCTATGGCCTTTTCAATCTGATGACTTTGCCAGGACTGTTCACTGGGCAGCTGCACAACTGAGGGGACAAGTGGAAGAGGCTGAGGGAGAAAGAAACAATTAGCTGATGACTGCTTAATTTGGCCTGAATCTCATTTTACCCCAATGGCTGAGATGACAAGGCACATGTATTTCCTCTTGACTTTATATACTAATAATTTGCCTATCAAATGTAAATTTTTAGCCTTGTCCACAGCACCCCTTGCCTTTGCCTTCTCTGACCTCCACTCACTCATGGACGACTACTAGCTCCTTGCTTAGCATGCTGGGGTCTGCAAATCTGGTTTCAGTATTATGTTGGTGTAGTTAGCAGTGCTAACTCTTTCTACCTTTTATGCCACAGGAATAATGATGTTCTTCAGGGAGAAAAAGAGAAATTTACAGAGGGAAAATAGAAAACTGGTAATTCACTTGCAACTGGTAATTCACTCACAAAGTAGGGGTTTTTTTCAGAAAAATGTTTTCTATATGAAATAAATATGCCTGTTTTCAAAACCCAGTGAAAAAAATTCAATTTTCTATGAGATTTATAAAAGATAAACAAAGATACATCATGACATTTTAAGTCATAATGATATACTTTTTGAAAGTGGAAAGCATAACTCAAAGAGACAATCAAGGAATTATTATGTCTTCAAAAGGAAAATATTAGACCCTTAATAAATGTTTGGTTTAAATTTGAAACATTTTTTTTTCAAACTGCAGCATGGCAACATAAGTTTTCCAATCTAGTTTTAAAGTTGCCAGGGTTGGGTAAATGAACTACTTGGAAAATATCTCACTTTCACTAGTACACACCTAGATAAACACAGGAATTCTGAATTAGAATTAAATAATTGGTATAGCATTTTATGTTCATGTTTACATTTTACAGAAGCAAAAATCTAAGAATAAAATCATGAGTTAATAATTTGAGTTGTTTTTTGGAGGCACATATAAGATTCTCATAAAAGCTATTTATGAGCTTTTTCTGTTCTTTACTGCAATGATATAAAACTTTGCTAAATAAAGACAAACAGAAATTAGCAGAAATATTTCTGTGGTATATAGGAAGATGTCTTGAAGGGCTCCAGAGGTCAGTTCTCCCCATCTTAAAATAACTCCCTACTTAGGATTTATGAGACTTCATCACAGAGTAGGTATTCTCATGGCCTTGATGGATTGTCACAGCTTCAGCAGAAACACTTCTCAGAATTGAGGCAGACCTTCATCTCATGCAAAGAATTTTTTCAAGATATTTTTATCACTGCTGTTTTATTTTGAGATACCTGATGCATAATCACTTCTAGACACAAATTACATTATATCTGTAATAAGAGGGAATCTAGTTCTTTTAGGTTATATTAACATGTGTGAACTAATAGAAAATATTTTAATTATTTGGGAGGCCTTAGCACAGAGATATACATAACCCAGTGATCTGTCAGTCTTTTATTTTTGCATTGCACTGTAAGGTTCATTTGGCAAGAAATTAATTTCTATTTTCAGCAAATCTACAAACCACAAAAATTTGAAGTTTGAATATCATATTTGCTTTGCATCATAGTTTGACTTTTGACAATTTTACTGCTTTTCAAAATCAAAATTTAGTACTCCTTTGGAAAATAATAAATTGGAGTGGTGCAAAGGGAATTTTTTAGTTTGCAGCAATCCTGTGTCATGAGGCCTTTTCCCTCTCCTTAATCATTACTTACTGTCAAAAACATCAGTGTGGCACTTTATTTCCATGAGATAGTCCTTGCTCAGTGCTTATTTCATGCTTTTTGGATTAGCAAAAAGCAATTTCACACTCAGTGAAATTAGCGTTACACGTAATAACAATCTGCAGTTTGAAGCTTCATTCTGCTGAATTGGCCTGATTTGGTACAATAGGTTCCTAGAGAGCCATACCTCTTTCTTAAATGCTTCAGTGAAATCGAAGGTAATTTTTTTTTTCTTCTTTCACTCTACTCTCATCATAACTGGAGAAAACACTAGAAGAGTTTCAGTTTAGTAAAGCACTTACTGTATGTGCTTAACATTTTGTTAGTCAACAAAGCACTTTAATGTTTCTTTTGTTCCTACGGACTCCAAATCATACACGAACTTAAATGGAAAATGCATATAATTAATTTCATAAAACATGACCAGACTGAGAAATATATTTTAAATGGAATTATCCAAGAAAAGCTGTGATCTGGTTCCATTACAATGCATTAAAGATTTTTCCTTCTCAAAGTCCCTGGGTATGGCTGGGGAGATTAAATTGTCAAGCTTTGAAACTTATTTGAAAGTTAAAACCTCTCTCTCAAAAAACTTTGAACAAGTATCAAAGTTTTCATGTTATGTTCAGCAAATAACTACTGATTTTAAGAAATAAAAATAATCTGCAATGTAATGAGATTAAGATACACGCTATTTGTAATATTGCCAAATAAACTCTATCAGTGCTTTTCAAATCATCTAGTGAAAACCACTTCTCACTGAACCTCAGAAATAATATCACCAAGTATTTTCTCATTTCTTCTTAAATGTGCAAGTCATCTTTGGGCTTTTTTTTTATCTTCAATACTAAAACTGAAACAGTTTTACTAGAACAGCCCACTACACTAGTAAAGATATTGAATATTTATAATGAATGAAAAAGGTACCAGTAGTACTGTAACTTTTACTCCATCCCAAATAATAGAGCAGAAGAGTACTGAGTAAAACTGCAGAAACATTTGATGTCTCTATCATTCCAGTTAACCTCATTATCCCACTATCTCTAACACTGTCACAATATGATTTTCACATTTTCAGCTTTTAAATTCCTAACTTCTGAAAACCTCATGCACACCTCCTTCATTAAATTCCTCATTTTTCCTATATAACAATCCCTGGGGGCACAGGGTGGGGCAGTCAAATATTACTAGTGATAGAAAAATGAGGTTATAAACTGTCCAGACTAAAGAGCATGTGCTCATTCAGAAACAACTCATCAGTGTTACAGTCACATGTACCCTAAAACTTGTACCTTGGTATTTTTAGGGAAGCACTTTTACCTCTTCACTACTTTTTTGTGAAACCCCTATATTGCCTTACCCACATTTATTTCTGAATTGCAGTAATTTTCTTCCTTTCAATATTCCCCAAGTTCCAGCTGTTCAAATGTAGATGGGGAAAACAACTGATGAACGTAGCTAAATCATTGCTAAAGAACTTCACATTTCCCCCCTTAGATTTAGAAACAGACTATATATAATTATATTAATATATATTAATATAATACATTATATGTAGTAATTCACTACCATAAGTGCATTTATCACCCATTTCTCCTAAAGGATTGTAAAAGGACAGAGCTGTCCAGGAAAGTCATGGCATGAGCCATGGTATGATCAAATCCAATTTCTGTCTTCAGCAGTTTCTATAGACTTTCAGTCCCCAGTGAAACAAAAGGCTGCTGTTCCCCCCACTAGAAGTTCAGAAGGAAGCTGAAAAAGGAAACTATGAACATTCATGCTCCTTCAAAAGGCTTTCCCTATGACTCATAAACCCTCAGCAGACTTACTCCTTAGCCATGACACCTGGAAGGGCTGCTCTTGACTCCCACTACCCTGCCCACCCAGCATGCACTCACTTTTCCAACAGAAATCATTCTTTCTCCTTGGCCTACATGTCTGCTATTACTTATAATTTATATTTTTCGTTTTTCACATATTTTATTTTCTTATAATGAATTTGGGTATAATTTTTAATGGGGAATATGAGAAAGGTGAAGACAACTGTGGAAGAGTTTTCTATTATTTTTGGGTAGTAATCTTTGCAACTGTACAGGTATCATTGGGAGATATGAAACTTGTTGAAAGCAATGAGACTGCTTGGCTGCCTGATGAAAAAGTTTCTAAAAACAGAAACAGACAATAATAAGAAACCCACAATACAAAAACATGATTCTTATTGATTCTTATACTCATGAAAGCAGCACCACTGATAAAATGTTTAATGGGGTCAAGTATCTGAAAAACAACATTCACATAAAAGAAGTAACAAAATAAAGATCAAAACCCTATCGCCCTGTTACATGACCCCTCAAGTAGTTAAATGTGGCCCAAGTTAAAAACAGAGTTATTTTTCTTTTCAATAAAAATATAAAGTCAGAGTTATTTTAGTAAAATAAATTGTACATATCTGACTCTCATACACAGGGAAAGAAAAAGAAGGAAACTAGAACTGGAGGGAAATATCGAAAATGATCCTTTTCCTCTAATCTGAGACTTCCCAAAATTATATATTCCTTTACAAAATTAATACATATTTTTTGATATATCATCCACTAATCTCTGACATCAGTAACTGCAAGACTCCTGTTAATTTCTGCTAGGTAAGAATCAGTATCTAAGCAACCATTTTCCCAATACTTCAAGTATGTCACTATTAACTAATGACAGCAAACAAACAAACAAACCAATCCCAAGTGTATGCAGATTATACCTGATGCAAAGCCTCTGTCATCACAGAAACATTCCTGTGACTATGAGAAGTAGATGAATGAATGATGAAAATTAATCATTGCAAAAATAGATAAACACATTGAGAAATTTTGCAAAACACTGGTTATAAACTTCAATAAATTGAATTTATTAATGATGAGACATGATTTCTAGATATACTAAAATCAGAGCTGGAAAAGAATGTTTGTAAATTTTTTACATTACTTAAAGCAACTTTTCTTCCTAAATGAATATTCCCTCTGATTCAAGACACTGTCTTCCTCATTCCCCTCAGACTTGCAGGGAACTGCACTGACATTGCATCAATTGATGAAGGAACCTGTCCCCTGAAATGCTATTAACTTGAATTTGAACTGTTGTATTTTACATTTAATTAAATAATCCTAATTACATCTGTATAAAACTTGCAAAATTTCTTAAGTCTGAAACCTGAATAGAAGAATGACTGTGTGCCAAATCACAAGTTTTCATCCTTAATAAAACTATGAATGAGTGATCTATTCCAGCTAAATAAAGAAGTGATCCATTTCCTTCCAACACACACAAAGCTGACTCAAAGGCCAGAGATCAGCTGCTAAGTATAGTAAAATAGTTATGTAATTAGTTGTTTTGCAAGATCAATGAACAATTGGGCTGCTCATATGCCACTGAACTCAGCTACATATATATTCTGTATTGCCCAACATTTACAACATTTAATATTTATCTTGATTACTTCTCAAATTTTATGCTACATCAAAGTAATACACAATGGAAAAGAATAAAATGCACCATAAAGTAGCAAAAAATGTGAAAGCATTAAATGTGTTCACATATAAATTGATGATAAATTGTCCTTCTTCTTCAGGAGTTATTGTGACCAGCTATGTGGTATATATGCCTGGGCATAACCTAGAGTTTGCACAGATCTATAATGATCCTATATTAAATTGACTCTTCCTAAATGCCACAGTACCTTTTTTTTTTTGGCTGAAGTTCATAGTTAAGTGAGCACAATGCCTAAGAATTTTCATTTTATTCTATTTTCATTTTATATTTGAAATATGATTCCTTCTCAGTTTCATTGCTTGAGCAGTTTCATGCTTTTGGTTTATGCTCCCATTCATAAAGCACATAAGTATATGCATGACTTCAACCATGCACGCAAACTCAACCATAGTTATTGAATCACTGCACCTTATGACTAATTCCATTGGCTTTACCAGAATTTAGGTACTTGCTTAAAACTAACAGAAATTAAGTAGATTCTTAAATACTTTGCTTAATGAGTCTCCAGTGACTCTCATGCACTGAACAGTTTGTGAACTGAACTGTAAACAGATGAATGAATCACAGCCAATATCACCTTGCAATTGTTCAGTAAAACATATTTGTTCAGCAGAAAAAGAGTTTGAATGTCATGCATAAATTTTATTTCATATGTAAGAGTACAGAAATGAATTCTAAGAATTTTATAATCTATTTCTTCATGTTTGGTAGTAATCAGACCAGTAGAAATATTTTGGAGACCTTTCAATCTGCTTTAGCCCATGTTCCTGCGAGGGTATTGATTGACGATAAAAGATAAAAGTATCAATTAGGACAGCTTGAAGTGTTAAAGTGTTAAAGTGGCAAGCATACTTACAGAATGAATTTAGTCTTTATAGTATTTTAATTACATTAAGAGCAGAATGAGAATATATTACTTCACAGCAGAAGATACCAGTTGCAAACAATAAACACATAATTCATGTTCTTGTATTCAACAGATAATGTTCTTCCTTTTTGCAATTCAATTCCAGTTCTAAAGATGGAGCTATCATGCATTCAAGCATTTTGCCTTCAATGGAAAAGAAAACAAAAACAAGAATTGCTTACATTTAGCCATGAAAAGAAATATTTATAGAACATCATTGTATACTATTTGTAAAAGTCTGGGGGCTCTGATTTCATCTTTGTTTTAGACATAAACTGCAAAGATTTGAGAAGATTTGTCTCAGCTGGAAGTAAATAAGGGAATAAGTAAATAAATAAGTAAATAATATAAAAATAAATATAAGTAAATAATATAAATAATAAGTAAATAATTTTGCTTAGCTAATTTTAAGTGCTACAGAGTTAAGAGAGAATGGCAGTCTCATCTGAACCAATGCGAGTTAAATCTCACTGCTTATTTCCTGACAGAGCTAGTCAAAGAAAGGAATCCAGAATACCATCTACTATCTGACAATCTAAATGAGGTGCCCATATTTTTTCTCTGATTTTATAGCCAGGTTCAACACCATTGTGAGTGATTGAGTCATGCAGAGCATAGAATAATTTAGGGTGGAAAAGATTTATGGACAAAGGTACCTTTAAAAACTATTAATGTGAACCTCAGATGCAGCCATGTATAAGAAGTATTCAAAGTGCTGATTTTTTTTCAAGTGTCAGTGTGTGAAACAGCAAAGGCATAAGCAAAATAAAGTGTTGGATAAAACTGAACCAGCTTAATAGAAATGAAGTCTGGCTCAGAATTCCCCGCAGCTGTAAGATTAGGGTACTAAATGCCCTAAAACCTTGTGCATGGCAAGGGTTTGGGGAAGTGATTTGGCTAGATCTAATATAATTTTATTTAATAAATGAATAATTAATAACTTTATTTAATAAATGAATCTCGGAACTAATTCCTGAACTGGCTCACCAGGAAGCTATCGGAGTGTCAAAAGCAAAAGCAAGGGCGTGGGTGCTGATGCTGGAGAGGGAGGAGAACAGAGTTGTGGCAGCCTGGATTTGGAACAGGTTAAAATGAACCACACCTGAAGCCCACATAAATTGTGACATGGGGAAAATTTGATGCTAAATCAGTGCAGATACAATGGACTCTGAGGCCTGGCAACGTCCTCACTTTGATGCCTGTGACTAGAGGAAGATTTTAGCTGTTTCTTTTTTCTCATCAAGTCCTTAGTCTTGGACATGAAGATACCAATATGAAACCAAATAAAATTTTCAAAACAGTTGAACTAAAAGATTTATTCTGTTCATGCATTAGATGTGCATGTCTTTAAAAAGACACAGGCAATTTCACTTTAAAAGGCTTTTAACTATTCTAAATATAGGGGGAAAATGTTTTGTTGCAGAAATTTTACATTTATCTAAATAAGAACTCCTCATTGAGATAGCTTAATTCCCTGAAGCTGGTAGAAACAGATAGAGTTTATTATTCTGTCTGACTACCCTGAATGCTATAAAGTCCATATTATACATATTGCTACCAAAAAAATAATAAAAATAAAGCTCAAACCTATTTACTTGTTTGTGGAATTTATTATTTTACACTAATATTTGCATAAATGTAGGAAAAATTGTAAAAATACACTATAGCTACATACAATAAATTGTATATATAAATGTGAAATGAATAATATTTAATTCATATATCTTTTGCAGAATTCCACAGAGCAATGTAGCAAACACATCCTTTCATTGGCAGAGTAAATATGGAGTGTTTGTGAAGTAGGAATGCACAGTGTGGGAGAATAGGTCCTACAACTGCATCCAGTAGCTTAAAGAAGGGAGGCTAGAATGAGAGCTCTTCTTGTACAATTAAGATCAAAAATTCTGGATACCCCATTTGCTGGGTGACTGCTGTAACCATCCTGAGTAATCAAATGAGGTATGCCAGTGTAAATAGACATAACTAGCTGTTTGGGGAAAAGAATAATCAAAAAGATGTTCTAGTGCATCGCTACTTTATTGTATCTCTGAACTGAAGCAAATATCACCACCTGACCTCAAAGAGCTTGTCCAGCATGTTGGTGCTTCAGGATCTTCTATCAGCTAACACAGTGCTCCTATAAGAAATTTTTTTTTTTTTTTGCAAAATATTGGCCACAACTTACTTTTGTGAGGGTAGCAGTTTTGCATGTATGTGAGATATACCTTCAGAATGCTTACCAGAACAAGTTCTTCAGCAAACGTAGGCAAAGCAACATCTTGTTTCCAGATCTCAATCTAGTTTTGGCAGAAGCTAGACACAAATTTGCTCAGACTGGGCAGAAAGTCTAGACACCCCAGTAACAGCATTTCCATGTTTGAACTGGCTACACCAATGCATTTCTGAAGCAAGGAATCAACTCAGCAAGACTCATCAGAAACAGGGTTTTGGATGTAGGCAACGATGTTATATTCTTTGTGTTTTAATTCTAATTTGGATACAGCCACTATACTCATCATAATTTAAATGCTTTTAAAAAAACGTTAAACATAATTATATTCAAATAGAAGTGTGATAGTTGCTTTATGAATGTGCAGATACATTCACATGGTGTGTGATTGCTCATTATACAGATGGGCTTATTTCCATACTATGAAGGAACTGCTTCAGATGGGTGGAATAATTTGCCCCTTCCTTTGTCACAGGCCAGGATTTTTTGCACGAAAGGGCGCTGGTTTACATCATAGGACTTGTCTGATCATGAACTTCTTTAGCAAAACAAAACAAATGAAAAACACATACCAGTACTAATTATCTTTACTAGTTATTCTTCCTCCTCAGAGCAGTCCCATGTTTTTAGGCATTGTATGTAATGTGACTAAAGGAGATTATATGGAGCTATTTATTAGTAATAACCACCACTGAAGAACTTCTCCATTTCCTCCCTACAGGTTTGAACAGGTTCTCCAGCAAACTTGTTGTGGTAGTTTTACTGTGATGGTGATGGTAAAGATATGCTTTAACAAGATTTGTAAGGAAAATTATATATTTGCAGGGAAGAAAGAAGCAGGCTTTCAGGTAGACAAAAGCAAACCTGCTCAGACCACAGGAAAGACTCTTTTGTCTCCAGTCATGGAGACATTTAAATTACTGATTCTTTTCCCAGAGAGTTAGGTGCTTAAATCATATTCAATTTGCATGGAATGTGCACCACAATGTCCCTCAAAAATGACAGAAAAATTATCTATGATATCAACTCATTGATAGGTAGAACGTTTGTTATCCTTTCCATTAGGTTAATATTGTTTGTTAGAGGTTTTCTGAGGGAAAATAAAAAAAAAAAAGACTACAAACAAAAAAGAAGAAAAGTTAGTAATTTAGGACCCAAAGAAACATTTAACTACCAGTGTTGTTGTATGTGTCAAAGTTTAGCAAATGTGCATACATAAAAGGCTGCAGAGAATAACCAAACTGACACCTGGAATCCTTCTGGTCCCTGAAAATTCTGAGCTTATGAAGGAATATATGTATACTGAACATTTTGTTACAACTGAAATGCAAGAATAAGCCCTCACTAAAATAATGAATCAAGAAAGCCATTAAACTACTGTTCTCTGGTTGTTTTTTTGTCATTGTTTTGTTTTGGTTTTTTTGGGTTTTTTTTTTTGGTTGGTTGTTTGTTTTCTAAATAAAATCTCTTTTAAAAAGATCTTCACTGTCTTTGGAAAGAATAATTTTTAACATCTGGTACTTTTAAGGGAAAATGAAATCAGAACTAACTCTTGGTGTTAGCACTTGTAAGGTAAAGGACTGAAAACATAAAGAGAGTAAATTGTTTAAAGATTAAGGAACCTGGCTGTAGGCACCTAACACATGTGTGGGGAAAGTGAAAAAGCTGAAAACTATGAATTATCAAGAGCAAGGGAAAGGCCAAAATTATTCAAAAAGTACCTGTGACCAAAAGGTCACATTTTAAGTTAGAATAAGGCAAAGAGAGAAGAGAAGAGAAGAGAAGAGAAGAGAAGAGAAGAGAAGAGAAGAGAAGAGAAGAGAAGAGAAGAGAAGAGAAGAGAAGAGAAGAGAAGAGAAGAGAAGAGAAGAGAAGAGAAGAGAAGAGAAGAGAAGAGAAAAGTACAGTACAGAGCTGCAGGCTTGCCTATGAATTGTGTCCAAATTGGGCAAGAAACTATGTTTCATATCCATTAGTGTAATCTAGTGGCCAGATCTACTTCCACTTGCAATTTATGAAGTTAGGAGTTTTGATTCTTAACCTCATTGTATGCAGAAAGAATTACATTTTCTTTCCCTGAAGAATAGTGGATAATAGTCAGTGTCTGCAAGATAAATTCTGAGAGGGTTATACAGAGGTGGCGAAGCACACTAATAATATGTTGACATTCTAAATATAAACATCGCAATTATGTTGCTACAACTACAACTAGCAAATGCCTTGGACGCAAAGGAAGAAAGCAAATTTTAACCTTAAGAACAGACCCTGCATAGAATGGAACTAAACCTGTGCTTAGGAGCCTAGCTGAATTACAGCTCTTTTGAATGGGTGCTCATGCAGGTCACCAACTGTTGAAGCATGGCAGTAGGAAGCTCTCTTTTAAAGGAAGTTTTATGGTCCTGAATGCAAGTAATTTAAACATTAGGCAAATTTTTATAGCATAAATGGAAACAACAGCTGATGATATACCTTTAGTAAATGCCCTTTTAAACATCTGAGCAGTGAATGATTTAATTTTTACTGAAAAGGAAAAGTTTCAGGAAGATCAAAGATCCATTTTCTTGGCTAGACTGAAGTTAAGGTACTCTGTCTTGAAAATAATTATCACACTCAGCTTATACCTTTTTTCTCAAATTGCAATTATTTGGCTAAAAATACAAAGTTAGATTTTTAGACACACTGAGATTTCTTCAATGTTTTAATGTTTATTTTTCAAATTTCTACCTTAAACAAATTTTTTAGTTATTGTTAAAAGAGCTTTGTTGGCTTGCTTACCTTTTGACCAGACAGGAATTAAATTTACAGCTTGCCAGAACATTTACAATTTGCAGTTTAAGGATTCTTTAAAAAGTATCATCCAAGGCCTAAATCTCGGTAAATCTGGTATACGTTGTACCAAACATAGTCACAGAATGGGTAAGGTGACCGCAGTGGGTCACCTGGTTCAACCTCCCTGCTCAAGCAGGGTCATCCCAGAGCACATTGCACAGCATTGCATCCAGATGGTCTCTGAATAACTCCAGTTAGGGAGATTCCACAGTCTCTCTGGGCAACCTGTTCTAGTGCTCAGTCAACCTCCCAGTAAAGAGGCACAAAAGGAAGTAAAGCAGTAAAGTATTAAAGCAAAACAGAAGTGTGAAACTTGTATTCCAAAGAGTTCACAGATGAAGTCTGAAATTTTGGAGCAAAAGTGATGTCATCCTCCTTGACTGGTGACTTTTCAAAGGCTGACAGGAAGCAGAGATGACCTAATGATTTTTCCGAATTAGTCATTAACCTTCATGTCAACAAGCTAAAAGATAAAAATGCATTTTATATCCCCTGCTATTATGACTACCAATAGGATTCTAAGGATACCTTAAAATTCGGGATAAATATACAGAAATTTGTAATGCTTATAAATAACTTATATATTTGTACTCATTTTTTGCAGACACAATTATTTCTCATTGCTATTGAACCTACTCCACAGAGGAACTGATAGGCCTGAAATTCTCATTATGTCACTTTTAATAAAAAGGAGATGCCAAATGCCACCCATGTGACTAGACTTACACACCAGCTTTGCAGATATCCTGCTCACAGGAGCATAGGGTAGTAGCTGTGAATAGGGTAAAACTGAGCCAGACCAAGGCATGGAAAAGAACTAGGATTTCCTTCCCAATTTTGATTTGTACATTTTACAGTGGCTTGTTTCACACACTGATTTGCCTTGTCTTCCAGCATAATCGTCAAGAGCTCCTTGGCTGCTCTGGAAGGAGCTATATTCGGAGCTGTATACTCTGCAGCTGCTGCATGAGGAAGGTGTCTCCTCGCCTCGGCCGAGCGCAGCCCGCGCTACCCCAGTCATCCCAGCCACACCAACACTCTGGAGCTGGGGACGCCGACGGGCTGTGACCGGTGCGGAATCCACACCTGCTTGGAAACGGGGAGTAAAATAAGGCGTGACAAACCCTTCGGGACGTGCGGGGGGAGCTACTCGCACACGCGTTCCCACGCGTGGGGAAAGACCAGCTCCTTCCCAAGGCCGCTACTGTGCAGCCGATGGGGCCCCACCGCTCACTTTTAACTTTCTGCGGGGAGCGGACGGCGCCGTCCCAGGCGTCCCTGCAGCACTGAGGGAGCGCGGGGCAGGCGCGGCAGCCGCCGGCACTTCCCTCCACCCCGTTCCCCGCCGCGCTGCCCCTCGGGCGGGACGCGGTACGCGGAAGGACGAGCAAAGAGCACCGGGGTCGTCACCCGGTCCGGGCCGTGCCGCGGAGAGGGGCGAGGGGCACGCACCCGCTGAGCGGCGGGGCCGCGCTTCCCCCGGCCCCTCCCCGCCCCGCCAGCCCTCAGCGGGACGGTGCCGCAGCGGCAGCGGCAAACCCCGCCCTCCGCCCCGCGTGTGGCGCGGCTGGGCGCACCCTCGCCATTGTCTGCGCGGCGGTCCTTGCCTGCTGCGGGCACCGGCGGGCGGCGTGGCGGTTGCGGCCGCGATGCTGAAGGGCTGCGCGCCCCCTCAAACGCGGCAGCAGTCTCCAGCCCTGGGGAGCAGCTACCCCGCCTGCTGAAGACTGAAACTTTGCGTCCCCGCCGCTCTCTCTCCTCCCTCTTCCTCTCGCCCTTCTCCATGCGCTGAGCGGCCGCGGGGCGCCCGCTCGGCCCCATGGACGCCTTCAGCGCTGCCAAGGCCAAGATGGGGGCGAAGAGCGGCGGCGAGGCGGCGGCGGCGGGAGTGGCCGCGCCTCAGCCTGCCGTGCAGTCCCCCAGCCCCGCCGGTCCCGGCTCGCCCGCCGCGCTCGAGCCCGCTGCCTACAAGCTGGAGGACCTGGAGACACTGGCCACCGTGGGTGAGTGCGGGAAGGAGGGGAACAAAGGAGCTGCCGAGGTGCCTGTCTGCGACCGTGCCCGGCGGGCGGAGGTGCCCGAACAACTGGCTGCCCTCTTCCCCTGCGCCCTCTTTGTGTTTTGCTTTGGTGTTTGTTTTTTTTTTTTTTTATTTCCTTCGTCTCCCCCTCCTCTCTCGTCTCTCTTTTCTCCTGTCGTGCCGCCGCTGGCCGGTGCGAGGGCAGCTGGGGCTGCCTGCGGTGGCTGTAGATGGCTGTGGGCGGCTGCCGAGGACGGGCTGCGGGGCTGCGGGGGGCTGTGGGCATTGTACGGCCCCGGTGCTGCCGTGTCAGCGGCTCCGGCTGCGGGATCTGCTGCGGAGCGAGCCCGCGCCCGGACCCGGGTTTGGCTTGTCTGTGAGATGGGTGCCACTTACTTACTGCCACTGCTGAAGCTGAAAAACCTTTTGCTATAAAACCTGGTTTATCTGGTTTAACTTCATTTACCTGCATCATGATAAAAAATTCATCATTTAAATTAGTTGTCGGGCCAGGAAGGAGATCAAACAGGTTAGCCGAATGCAGCTGAGAGTATGTCAAATCCCCGACATGCTGTTGCCCTGAATATTGATGCAGAGATGCTTTGCGTGTGTAGAATTTTGGTAGAAGGTAAGGTCTCATCTCACAAGTACCACACTTAAAAATACTGCCTGTAATCAGTGGCATTGCAGAGTAAATGCACGTGCCTAATAAATAGGCATTTCAGCCATCGGTCGTGTTCGTGTGTGCTGTATGTGTGCATTGTGTTTGAACATACATACTGACAGTTGCATGTTTTTGCACCTGGTTTGAAAGCTTGTATGTTCAGCTACATGGAAGTTTTATTCTCTTTTTCATTATAAGACTGTGAAATTATTTTGGACAGATTTATTCCAGTAAATAATGTGATGTAAATATTAATTTCCCCTAAGCGCTCTTCATCCAAACCAAGTGCAGTATAAACCCCTTCTTAGTGAAGTTGATGGCTTTAAACATGGAATTGGAAAGGCCCAAGAGTGTTGTTGTCAGTGAAGAACACATCTTCTCTTGAAGTGTGTTGTGTTTTTAGATAATATTCCAATTTGAAATGTGGGCAGACATTTTACTGATAAATTATTTGAGATTATTCAGAGACTTCCTGAAATGTTTGTGATGGTTTTTTTCCCCTCCAGAAGTGGTTGCTTTTCTTCATTACATCATGACCTTGTGGATGCAATAGTCATCCGTGAGGACTAAGACTTTGGGGGAAACACAATTTGCAGAAAAATAGTAATTTTTATGGAAGACAGAGTAGTCACAGAAATATTTGTGTGGCCAATGAAGAAATGTGAAAATAATCCTGATGTCAACTTTAAACAGTATGCCTTTATTAGAGTGTTCTTTAAGATTGTCTTTAGAGGCCAAGTGAAGGGAAAATTGTGATTCCACAGGATTTAAAGAGAGACTTTAAAAAGTGAGACACTGCCTGTTATGAAGATACAGAGAAAGAAAAAAAAAAAGCTAAAAGGAGATGATAGCTGCCTGTCAAGGCATGGGCAGAATTCAGAGTCTCCCTTTATTCTCAGTCTTCCCCAGCTTGAATTATTTTTTTATTTTTTCCTCAAATAGCCCTATCTGAAAAGGTTACCATTCTTTGCATCTCTTTTGAACTGTGTCTTTGGTAATTTTACAGGGAAAATAAAGATTAAAAAAAACCTGGAAAGATATAAAACTGTGCACAGATAAATACATAAGGCCTTACCTTGTCAAAGAAACTGAGCTGGCTTATTTTATGTTGGTTGAAAAATGAGTTTATGAGATGGCTGTGTGCTTCAGTAGAAGTCTGTGAGAGGGACAGGGTCTTGCTCCTGACCAGGAAGCAATATTGCAGCTTCCCAGTGTACTGAAACTGAACACGTGAATACCTGCTCTGGGTGGCCAAGTTTGTAAAAGATGCAGTGCCCCACTAATGCTTCTGTAGTGCATCGAGGATCTGAGTCAGTAAGTCTGCATGAGGTTGGACTGCTCTGTGTGCACCTGCTAACATGAAGCATTGGAGACCTGATTTAAATGGGCTGTACGTTAAATCAGTACAAAATACTGCAGAGTACTAGAGTAGATGTGTGGTTTAGCTTCAGAAACTTTTTTGCTTGGCTTAAACCTCTTTTAATTCAGTTGGTTAAGTATACTGTGGGTTTATATCGCATGTACTGAAAAAGTATATCTGCAGTTCTTTTTAGCAGTGGCTTAAGTCAGTATTACCTTATCCTCCATTTTGATCTCCCTGCACAAATAGATGGGATAAATGTCATCAGTTTCACTACAGAAATTTAGAGTTGTCTGCAGTTTGACTGCTCTGATAAGGATAACCATTTTCTTTCTGCTTATTTTCTTGAAAGCTGTGAAAACTCTTGAAAACTCTTGTGTGCGCTGAATTAGTTGGAGATATTTGGGGATGGGAGGAGAAATACCCAAAAATTACTTAGCAGGAAGTTCTGGTATCTCCTTGACTAGAATCATTGCTTGTAGATATACCCAGGCTTAGAAATAGTTATGGCCTTGGAAACCATCAACTTCAGAAAGCTGCAAGTCAAAACAGAGAGGTCCATGCTCTTGCAGCTGTTTATGATGAATATTTAAGGTGACAGAATTTTGTTGGTGTCTGTGAGGTTGTAGTCATCCATGACTTTATGCATCTTCTCTCTGAGGATGGAATAAAATCCATGTCAGATACCAAAAAAGTTGAACACAGTACCTGCTTTGAGTATAGCAACTATTGCTATAAGTATCTTTCGTAGTCTCTGAGGATTAAAATCTCTCTGTTAACCTGGCCACGATAATGCAGGCTGAATTGCATGTGTTTTCTGTGATTTCTGTTGTGATGCTGTGCCTGTTTTAGCAGAGAACTTAGTGTAAAGGCAGGAAGAGCAAAAGGGAAGTACAGTTTAGCATAATGATTCAGAGGACATTTATCTCCCCCAAACATCCCAGGGCTCAACCTTTGTTTGGGTGTTTGTGGGGCCCTTTGTTAAAGGGAGCAGAGTCTGGAGTAGTTTTGCTTTGGAGGGAAATGCCTTAATATTTAGTTGATAAGTGAAGTTACGGTTTTCGGGAGGGCACAGGACTGGGGCACATACTGGTTTCTGGCACCAAGAGAAGTGAAACAGGAAAAATATTTCTTTAAAGGTGCTTTCTGAGAGGTTGAAGATGTGGCTTTGAATCTTTGAAGTGTATGGGTTTTTAACGAGTCTTCTTGTATGAAAGTTGAACACTTGCTTTGGAACCATTTGAAGGTGCCTGGTTGTCCTCATCTTCTTTTGAATTAATTTTCCTTTCAAAGGAGGTAGAAATACAAATGTTTGCTCAGCACACTCAGAAACTGCTATTCAGGCCAGGCTGAAATACTCTGTGAATCTCAGTGAATTTACATACTCAACTGTGCCAAGATTGAGTTAGTTCTATGCAGTACAGAAGCAAAAAATTTTATGCTGTGACCACCATGTTCATTGAAAGTTGGTGGCCTGTGTAAGTCTGAACTTACTTCTGACTTCTTGTAGATCTGGTCAGTGAAGGAGGGAAACCGTGAACAGTAATGGCATAGTTTCTGAATCATGCTTTATTGTGATGAGCATTTAATATGGGCAAACTTCCTGTTCTAGAAGCCAGAATGCCTGCAGTTGGACACCTGACACGTATCCTGAAGTAGAGATGCTAAATTTTTAATGATGCCATAATAAAAGAGTAATTCAGGTAAACTAGAATAAATAATACAGGAAAAGCAGAAGGTACTTCTTCACTTTTGGGTAGGTGAAGGTGTGAAAAGTGTTACATTCCCAGCTGAAATGCACGGTAATAGGAAAAGGGAGAAGGAAGAGAACGCCAGGAGGAGAAAGATGACAAATTTCTTCTTGCCCTCTCTCCTTTGAGATCTGTTTCTTGTCCATTTTAAAAAATGCAGTGAATTCCATAGCATGCTATGTAAATGTAAGTTTGGAGTTGTGAATCTGTTTAATTGATTGAAATATTTTAATTAGAGTATTTTTATTCAAAAAAAGTCTTTTAAACTACTGTTCACATTAGGTGCTTTTCACCAAACAAATGCGGAATAAAAAATTGGGCATACCAGTATTTTCATTTTTATGCACATGGGAAAATTTTAAAAAGTTCACAGGAAAAATGAGGTGCTGCGTATTTTCAAATGTTTGATTTCTCTTTGTTCACACACAAAATAAGCTAGCCAAATGTATTTCAGGTGGCATTGTATCAGCATGACAGTAGGTACACAGCTGTAGTCTAACGTCAGAGAATTGTCTAAGTAAGAAATTGTGCCCCAGAGTAGCTGAGTTCTTCATGTAAAAAGAATGCTCATGGCTTTTTTGCCTTTTCTTGGAGGCCTAAATTAGTTCAGTTTCTTACCAAGTGTTATTTTTGGTTTCACTACCAAGGTTGTCACCTATTTTAAATTTTCTAAAGGATGTATGAGCATTTCTTTCCCTGTTTTGTCACATTTTCTTGATACTGAGATGATAAATAATAATCCGTGATTTTTACTTGGCAATGCTTTTAAATACCACAAGTTTTGAAAGAAAACATGGTCTGAATGTTGTGACTGTAATGGTGACCTGAATTCACCATTACGTTTGTACATCTTTGAGGCTTTAGTCATAAAGCTAAATTACTTGGATTTTGTTTTCACTCTCTGTATTTCTTACTTCATTTTTCCCTCCCACAAAATGACACTTGTCCCAAAATAAATCATTATTATTATAGCTGCTGTTGTAGAGAGAAGTGACTCAACTTTTTTCCCTTGCTTTTCCTGTTATCCACTGCTGAGGTGAATTTCAATACCATAGTGTTTATTATAGATTAGGCACCAACAGGTTCTTTCCTAAAAGTTTCTTGTTCTCTTCAGGATGGAAAAAAATGGATTGAAACAAGTATTCTCTTTTATCTTTCAAAAAGGTCAGAAAAGTGAAAGTGTATGGAAGAAGTCTGAACACGTGAAAATTCAAAGTTCACATTTCTGCTTTTCTATCTTTTTCTGTCTTCAGTGCTTAAAATAAGTCTTGAGGTAAATTGTTAGTGTTTGCCTGTCACCTGTTTCTTTTGTCTGATTCTAGTTTAGGTATTTAATTAATGGCAAAAAGAAATTCACTATTCTTTTTCTGACATTGTGTATTTGACAGTGTGTTACAGAATAGGTTTCAAAACTCAGAAAAGCTTCTTGAAGATAAGTAATTTGTTAAGTCCTATAAATAGCCTAGAGATCCCCAGAAGCACTTTTTGCAATGCAAATAATCTGGAAGCCAACTAGTACTAATATTTCAGAAATAAGTATCATGCAAAATCAAAAGCTCCTAACACCATACCTTTCCCCGGCCAAGCTTACGCTTAAGAAAACCTAATGTACCAGGTGAAAGTACTTTGGGAAAATTCTTCTGTTAGCATTGTGTCTCAGCCCAAACTGAAGAAGATAAGAGGCCTGCAGAGAAATAAAGATTTTAACTGTTCTTTTCCTTTTTCCTTCTCCAGTGGGAAGAAACAAGAACTTTAAAATACTAGGGATTGAAAGCATGTAGGTTCTTAGGGATTGACTCAGTTTTTTCTGTTTAGCTTCCTGAGTATGCGTGTGTGGACTGTTTGTAGTATGCAGGGAGACCAGCCTTTTAGAGATGACTGCCTTGATATTTTGGCTTTCATATAATGAAAACTTAGCAAAATAATTCCTTTCCTAAAATGTGTTTAATCCTGGTTTGGTCTACTTTTAAGGATGATAGGCAGTGTAACTAGAAGACAAGTGTGGTGAAATTTGTATACTGTGTTGTTTGTTATGAGAGACAGGACTGTCTACAGCAATGATGTGTGAATTTTTGTAAAGCAAAAGATAGGAACCTGTGTTTACCTTCCAAGGTCTTGTCTGGGCATAAGCTGTTCTTAACCAAATTGTTTAGCTCAGTGTAATTCCCTTACTGTTGATACTTACCAATGTAAAAAGCATTTTCAGTACTGGCTTGTACTACCCAGGAGTTTTTTAACTTGTTATCTTTACTTGGGAAAGCATCCTTTCATCTCTGCAGTGTTTTAGTGAGTTTTTTAGCAGCTTCAGATTGGTGAGTAAATTTTTGCATGTTACTGTGCACATGGGATATTTAGGGTAGAACAGTTCTTTAAATTAGACTATTTCTGCTTTCCCATAGGAAGACTGTCTTTCAAATGACTGAACAAGTGTTGATTTCTTTTTTTTTAAATAAAGATGGGAGAGATACGTGATAGAACATTCTTTGCTAAGATGTTCAGTTTGTTATTTGCTCTCTTTGCACTTCACATTAGAGCACTGGTTCGGTTTTTTGTGTAAAAACTGGATTTTTTAATCCTTATTTTTAATGCTAGAGTGGATCAAAGATGGCCATTTGTAGAATTTGTTCTGGAAAACTTTCCACTTGGCTGCCCTTTTTCTTCTGGCCAGTTTCTTCACTCGCATCCCAACTTGGAGCAGTTGCTAGCTGGTCTGTTAATGGATCAACAGTAACTTCTGTGGAAATGTGTTGTCATTTTTCTTCAGGCAATCAATTGGCATGCTCTGATGCATTCCAAATCAGACAAATCGTGTGTGTGTGTGTGTTACTTATTTACTGATAACTGAGCCACGTTAAATTTAAGTGACAGAAGCATCCTTTTCAAGTCACTGGAGTGTATGGTATAACCTATTTCTGTATGCTACTGATGGTGGTGGAATGTGAGACTTGTCTGCTGGGTTGATCTGGTCAGTGGAACCATTCCCAAAGTATTGGATTTTCTAGTCTTGTGATTATTTGATAGGAAGAGTATTTCATAGCCCTTATGCCAACAAGCTCTCTTGTCTGTATATCAAGAGACTAATTTTGATGTCAAATCTTTGCTCTTGTTTCTTTGCTGAATATTTGGTTTGAGCATCACTTGCAACTTTCTCTGTTGGATCATACCTTATATATTTTTATATATCTAAGTTTATACAAACTCATAATTTTTAATTTTTACTGTTCTGCAGCTTGATAGAGGAAGAGTGAGAATATATAATTCTTCTGCTCATTTTCTGTCAACATATTTGGACTTCTTAATGACTATCACACTTACCGGATCTTTGTTTCTACAAACTTTTTATAGACTACCTACAGCAGGCAGGAGTGGGTTTTTAATTTAATTTGTAAGCTAGGATATTTTTTACTTCTTTAAAGGATTGGTTCTGAGCTAATTTTTAATGACAGGTCATGTACTTGTTTGTTAATTTGATTCTAATATTCAATTTGTATATTCAGGTGTAATTATTTATATTTTGTATTTATTGGAGTACTGGAGAAAGGGAACTCAAAGCAGAAGAGCCCTATATTATAAACAATTATCAGCAGTTGTAACCTGTGACTTAGATGTGTTGCTTTTTGTGGGTGGTCTTGATATTATCTAAGGCATATTTTTTGAAAGCACTGAAGCTAACAATGCAGTAAATTATTGTGCCTGAAAAATGTGATTATGGAACCTCTGACATTGTCTAATACAAGAGGAAATCAGGTGAAGATGCCAAGGTGTGGGATTTTAATTTTTTTTTGTTCTGTTTTTTGTTTAGTTGGTTTTCTTGTTTATTTGTTTCTTCTTTACATGATTCTTACCAAGGAGGTATGGGCTGATTACCTATAAATCATATAAAGTGACAGTTTAAGTTGTCCATTATGTTGTGTTTTTTATGAGTTTTGGTTCTTTGCTAAAATATAGCATCTTACCGAGGGTTTGTTGTATTTGTTAATATGTTGTTATGTTTCTGTTGGGGAATATGGTGACTCAGAGCAATTTGAAATATTAACAGTAATGACTCTGCCATTGCTGTTGAAGGTGCAGGGTGCTCTCTGGATGGAAACAAAATGTCTAGTTAGTACTGCTTTTTGTGCCTCTCAGGTATTGCTTCAGTCAGTAAATTAAATGGTCTGTAATGATTTAGGTAGATGTTAAGGGAACTATCCCTCTACAGACTCTTCCAAAAACAGGCTAAACTGGGTATAATATTTTTATTTGCTGGTCTGCTAATGAGGATGCACTGTAATAGCTATATGGATGGCAGATATAAACATGAAAGGGCTGGTGGCAGACTTTGTTCATGTTGAACTTCTGGGTGCTATAATAGCAGACTCCTCATGCCACCTGCCCCAAAGCTGATGACAGACTTCTAGCCTCAGACCTCTTCCATCGTAGCTTGGAGTGGCTTCTGACAGCTCTTGGGTGCAGGAGATGATAGCCTGTACAGTTTTAATTTGCCTGGCCTGCCAAAAATAACTTCAGAGTATGCATTGTAAAATCTTTGCTTGTTTTCAGGAAGATTAGTGGGTAACTAGTCTGTCCCTGGAGAGCAATGAGCACAATGCTGGTCAGTTTCTAAACTAGATTTCGTGTCCCCTCTTCTATGAAAATTTTTAAGGTTGCATGTCAGTATGTTGAGTTCGTGTTCTGAGGCCATTAAGGCTTATAAAAACTTTGGTAGTATGTCTTTGTTTAAGCCACCCACTTGTCACACTCAGAAGTAGTGAATTTAGAATTTATGGTGAAGCAGCAGCATTTTTCTTCCTTCTTTTTTAGTAACTGACACAGTTCAATTCACATATTTGTAGACATTGTTCATTCTTTTATACATTTGGAAAAAATTAAATTGGGTTATCATAAATTTTAAAAAAATACTAACATTTTCCCAGTATTGCACCTTAATTAAAAATATTTTGTTTGAAAGCTTTATTACTTCTAGTGTTTTTACAGTGAGTAGCTGTTGTTCCTTGGATCTGTTTATGGAAAATCTTTCTTGATTAAAGTTGGGTTTGTTTTGTTTTGTTTGTTTCTGCTACAAATTCCAGCTGGGAAGAAGTGTGAGAAAGAGTGTGTCCTACAAGACAGAGCCATTAGAAGGAAAAACAAAAGTAACTGAGAAGAGACTCGGAAACAATCTGAAAAAAATAAACCTAGAACTTAATGCAAAATATTCTCAAAATCATGAAGATATATTTCTTCTGAGGGGGGGAAGTTTTTAATTTATTTTTTTTTTTCCCATTTCAGTTTTACACATTCAGTCAGTTTTATATATTCATCAGTTGAAAAGTAAATACCAGTTGGGTCATATCCAATCCTGGTGCTGTAGAGCTTAGGACATCTATCCATTTAAAGTATTTTAATAAAATAAATTATATTCTTTGTTCTAATAAGTGAAGAGTTTCTATGTTTATCTTAACTATTTATCTGAAACACTTGACTTACTGTAAGGTAAAAGATTTATTTTGGTGGCAGTGGTGATAATTTTTTGCTGTCTTGGCTCTTAGGCAGATCTAAATTTTTCAGTGCTCCTAGACTGCTGTTGGTTGTGGATTTGACAGAGTACAGCCTGGTTTGTTTGATTTGGCATAATTCTGTGAAAACAACTTTTTAGAAAATACTTTTGAACATGAAATACTTAACGATTTGTGCTGTCTGCAAGTGATGTTTCTTATCTGTGAATTCTTGATGTGTCAAGAAGACCTTGCAATACACCCTAATTGTAAGTTAGAGAGGCAATATTGTGAAATGATAAATGAGGAAGACAACTGGTTTTGTGACTAATTATTCAGTGTCTCAGCAAGGACTGTTTTTTTGGTTTTGTTTTTTTGTTTGTTTTCTTTTTTTTTCTCCTGACAGCTTTGCAGCTAACTTAAAGCTAGCACAGGGGTTGGTTTCATAGTTATTGATTTCATAGCTTACTGTCTGCCTGTTTCCTGTGAGTGTACCTGGGTGATAAAAGCCTGCAGTGTAGATAATTTTGTGTTTGAACTGCAACTGAAGTGCTTTGGCATAGTGTTTGGAGACAAGGGTTTATACTTCTGTGTTTAATATTCTTTTAGAATTTTACTGATTTTGTGTGGTTGCTCTTTGCATTTTAAAAAAGAGGGCTCTTGGTGAAATGGGGTCTTACCAAAATAGATGAATAATAAGAGAAGGCTGGCAGGCAGTGGAGATGAATACATATATGAGGCTATACTTTTGGTACAGAATGTTGGAGTTCCTACTAAAAGTAGTGTTGTAAAAAGAAAGGATAAGGGGGCTTGATGCTGTTTTGAGACACTTCCATTTTGTTTGAGTGGGTTTGTATTACCTGGATAATTGCTTCTTTTCAGAGCAAAACCGACAGAACTGACTGAAAGTGTAACTAGAAGCACAGCTGGGTATTCTTGTGTGATTGTAAGTGAAGAAACTGTCACTAGTTCTTGATTTGATAAGTGTATCTGAATTTGTAGTTTTTGCTGGATAGTACTGGGTGTGCAATCTCATCTATTCATGTGAAAGTAAGTCAGCTATGGCACTTTTTTAATGGATTCTCTGATAATGCTCAAGTCAGGCTCTCCTGTATTAAATATGGCTGTCTTGTGTCCTGAAATAAAATATATAGATAAGCCTCACTCTAATCTTTGTATGTTTTGGCATTTAAAATATTTGTACAAGGGGGAAGAAATCTCCTGTTGGCACTTGGGTGTAATACCTATGGAGAGATTCAGAACTCCACGTCCTCTCATGATAGTTGAGATTTCTAGTCCCATTGCCTTTAATTTTTGATAGAAATGTCAAGAGCTGCTTTGTTTGAGAACAAACACAACTTTGTTGCTTGGCCTTCTTTGCTCCTCTGAAATATGAATCTTGATACAGAATTAAACAATCATTGTCATAATAGGACAGAAATAAAAGAGCCACCTAGAAATGCAAGGCCACTTGAAGGAAGGGGAAGCAAAGAGAAGGAAGAACTACAGCATAGTTTTATAAGCAGACAATTTTTTTTTTCTTCTGGGAGGGTAGAGGGTGGAAACTATTGAATAATTTGCCTTAAAGTACAGTCATCTCTAAAAGTCATTTTAAAGACTGAAAGTAAACTTGACTGAAATGGGTACTGTAGTGAAAACAGGTGCTTAGGGACTTTTTAAACATTGATTATACTTAGCTTGTGTACAGGCATGTCCTACAAAGGATAACATTTAGTTTTTATGTCAAGAAGTATGAAATTTTATTAGTCATTTGCAGAGCTTTCTCCTGGTACCTTGTGAGAAGGTGTGTTTTATATGGTGCAGTGCTCGTTTCTTCTTCTGTTAGTGATGTGTGAGGACCTCATATATATGACAACAATTCCATCAGTCCCTGTTCCGTCTTCTGAGGCTGTTACTTGTTCCTAGGAAATCTGCAAGCATCTGAAACAAACTTCAATAACAGTATCTAATATGCCTGATAATTTTTCTTGTTTGGCTATTTCATGTGCCTTCAGGGAAGACTGCCTTTTGGCTTTGCTACTGAAAACTTAACAGGCTTCACCTTTTGTAAAAAGTGTTAATGAATGATAATAATACAATAGCCATCAGATTACCAGTAGTTTTCAGTTACAACTGATTTAAATATGAGCTAATGAAAGGCCCATATAGATTGGTTTTGTGTTTATTTCTGATCTCAGATCTGTCCATGCCTTCTAATTTTAGCAGCTTTGAGCTTGTATGTTATTTCCTTAAATGTAAATTCTGAATTATTAATGGTATTGAACTGTTTGTTCTTTAAATCAAAAACAAATTAAAATACATTTCTGTTGTGCTGTGTGCTATGTCAGCTGCAATAAGGAATGATCCTCAGCAGTGATGTTCCAATTTTGGAGAAATAGAGTCTACAAAGGGCACATCAAGTACTCGTGGCATGTGAACTGTAGCTCATGAGTTCAATTAGTTGTAATTTAATCTGTCCTATCAAAGTGGTGTTGGATTTGCTATTCGTTACTTCCTTTACTGCAGACTTGTTTTTAAATATATCAGACTAGGTTCAGGTAATTCTGGGGTGAGAGAATTTTAGAGAGTAGAAGTAAGAAGCAACTATGGCAGTAAACAACAGAATAAATTAACCTGAGTTGGAGTAAATAGGTGCATGTGTATACCTGTGTTACTTACATAAGAAATTCAATGTACGATGAAGACATACAAGGATAGCAGAGTGAAACAACAGAAAATCTGAAAGAAAATATTGATTCTTACTAAAAAAGTGAACTTGGTTTTATTTTCAAGATTTGAATAGTCATAAAATCAGAGAATGCTTTGAAATGGTTGAAAGGGACCTTAAAGACATTTGGCACCTTCCACTAGGTTGCCGAAAGCCCCATCCAAGTTGGCCTCAAACACTTCCAGGGATGAGGTGTCCAGAACTTCTCTGGGCAGCCTGAGTAATCTAACCTAACATCTGGCCTAAAGCTACCCTCTTCAGTTTGAAGCCAGTTCCCCTAGTCCTGTCACTACCTGCCCATGTAAAAAGTAGCAGTTTTGTTTGGGTTTTTTAAAGCCCTCTTTACTGCTGGAAATCCTCAGTAAGGTCTCCTGGGCAACCCAGCTCTCTCAGCCTGTCTTCACAGGAGAGGTGCTTCAGCTCACTAATGACCTCTGTGTCCCTCCTTTGGACCTGTTCTAACAGATCTGTGTTTTTCTTGTGCTGAGAACCCCAGACCTGGGTAACCTACTCAAGTGGGTTCTCACCAGAGCAGAATAGAAGGGCAGAATCCCCTCCCTTGACCTGCTCACCCACACTGCTTGTGATGCAGGCCAGGACGTGGTTGACTTTCTGGGCTGTAAGCATGCATTTCTTGTTAATAATTTCAAATCTGATAAATTTTTTTATTGTACACATATATTTAGTCTTTAAATGTATTTGTTCAGGGCAGCAAGTCATTGCAAAATGAGATTTAGTCTTTTATGTCAGTGTTCCTTTGCATGGGAAAAATGTATTGTATAGGGAGTACACTTCTGTCCTTGTCTGTTGGGGTCATATTGCATCTTTCCACCTGTCTCTTCAGATGTACGAAATTTGCAAACTCTGTTTAATACAATTTTTTTAAAACTAAATATTGGACCTTGGATGATGTTTTACCTAAAGAAAAACAAAATGAAAGATTGTACAGAAATAATGTCCAGCACAGAAATGCCATCAGGTTATCAGCCAAAAAAGCTATCCTTACTGTTGCAAAATTTCTGATATTGCTACAATATATTCTGTAACCTCTGAAAGTTAGTCAGGTATTGACTTGATTTCTTTTTTCTTGTAGAGTTAGTTTCTTAACTCTGATGTTTCCAAACAACTCTTGTTTCATAAAAGGAATTCTCTTGTAGGTTGTTTCAGTGTACTTTTTCATAAATTCTCAGATGTTCTCATCCTGGTCCATTTGAATAATGTCAATTATTATACAGTGTTATATTTAAAGTCTTATTTGTTGATTTGGATGGGTTCCTTGGGCATGGTATTAGGAAGTATAATAATGGAGAGAGATTAGTGGAGAGGTTTGATACAGAAAGGAAAGTGCATAAAACTCGGGGGAAGGTGAAACTGTGGGAAGATTGGTAGAGTGGCTTTTCTTTCCTATTAAGAAACTGCATAGTAAAAGTAGAAAAAACTACTATATCCATTCTGTGTTTCAGTCACACAGTTGGCTGATATGAAGTTAGAACAGAATTCAAATTTAGCCTTATTTTTCTGCATTGTAGAGAAAAGCAATGACTGGTCCATACAACCCTGAATAGCATGAAAAATTCAGACTGTGGTCCTCTCTGGTAGAGTATTTAAATGTTAGTATTGTCATGTCTTCAGTAACATTAGGTGTTACTACAAGTGATATTTTCAGTCTTTAATTCCATTAGTAATGTAATTCTTGGGCACTATCAAGATTTTTTTCCAAAATGTTTAATTGGTATTTGAGAATGGAATTTTGAAACTTAATATTTGTGTTAGGGCTTTTGTTCCAGTTCCATATCAAATACAGCTTTATTTGGATATTCTAGACTTACTTCCTCTTTCTTGGATAATAGCTCTTTATGTGGAGTATATAGTGATACTCATTCTAGTGCCAAACAAGGGTGATTTCATCACCTTATCTTGTACAGAGTTACACTGATTTTTGTAAGGTATACTATGTGAGAATTTGGAAAGGTAATGGAACACATGAAGTAAATTCTAGATACCTAAGGAATTGTTATTCTGTAGTCTCTTAGGAATATCAGTTGATACTGCCTTCTGAACATAAACAAAGCCTTCCCTTTGAGGAATATTTTGTTCATGAATTCTCAGTGTATTAACCTTTAACCAAATATAGATGTATTTGCAGTGCTTGTTCCAGACTGAGATAGTGTTTTAGGAGAGAGTTGTTGTGGCTTGTAGTTTGATTTTGTTCTGTAAAATTTCATTTATAGAAGATAGAATGCAGGGTTGTAGTGGCACAGCAGCTGCTTGTAACTTGTAGATGCAAAGGAATTACTTGAGTCTTAAGGAAAGGCATTGCTTTTGCTATGGTTACAAAGCTGAGTCATTTGTGCATATTATAATAAAATCTCTTGTACTCACTACAATTCATTCAAAAGATCAAGTTAAACAGAATTTTTAGAAAAGGTCATAGTTAAATCAGAAATATTTTTCTCTGTCAGAATAATAGCTCAAGTGGTGAGAGTAATGTTTTAAATACCTCCTAAGACTGTTCTGCTCTATTAACTTGAATAGCATATGTAAAATTACAGACTATAGAGATAAATTCAAGCTTACAAATTGGATGTGGTTTGAAGTGATTATTTGTACACACAGTATCCTTTCTTGTGTGCAATGTTAAAGTATATCAATATTTTGCAAAAAATGCTAGATGAATGGACTGCCATTGTTAATACCACATTTGTGACTCTGGGTCAGTAGGTTAGATGCTGAAGATTATAAAGCAGTATAGGTATCATTTGGCATAGGTTTTGTGACATGAAGCATGAAGAATTTAGTGAGTTGCCAACTATTCTTTTTCAAACCTTGCAAATTTATATACTTCCTTTCACAGATTAGCATATTCTCTTTCCATAGTTTCTATATCATGAAAAGTGTCATGAACTTACCAGGCCATATAACTTTGAGGTTGGCCTCTTGTGTCTGAATGTAGGCACTGTATGCACTGTAAACAGTTATCATACCTACATGTGTACAGTCAAGAGAGGGAAATAGGTACTTCTGTGTTTGCAAATTGGATGTGTAAAACCACTCTGTTGAATAGAGAAGTGCCTTTTTTCTCCTGTTGAATTGCAGGGGATTCCACTTGGCTGGTCTGAAGTTAAGCTGTGTAATAAGTGAAGACATTCTGGCTCAGGGTGTCTGGGGAGACTGTTGATTCTTTGCCTAAAAGATAGGAGAAAGTGTGTCTCTCACCTTGTGTTTGGGGTACAATAACAGCTTGCATACTCTTAGCCTGCAACACTATTTTTTTTTTGTATTTTACAAAGAGTTTTTATAGGTTTCCATCATAAATTGTAACAGGCCAAGAACAATGGCATTTCTTTTAAAGCATATGCTTAGTGTGTCTTTTAATGTCCAGCCATGAAGAAGATGGTATGATTATGTGGTGCTTTGTGGTAATCTATCTTCAAAAGTGGAAGTTTTACTCCAGTTTTCAAAAATACCAGTCCTAAGGATTTGAGGTGTAATGTGAAGACTGAAATTCCTGATGCATTGAGGTCTTTAGTACTCAATGGTCAGGCTTCGTCTTCAGTGGGAATATCCAGGGGCTTGGTTTGGTTTGGTTTTCTATATCCTGAGTTAGGTCTAGGTCAGTTTAAAATTTAAAAATTAAAAGTTTGGGAAAAAAGGCAAAATAGCTGTTGGCCACCACCGAACTTTGATTTAATTTTGCTTTCTGAATAGTAATGTATCAGGTTTTTTAACCTGGCCTTTCCAGCTTTCTAAGTTCTGCTGGTATGTGTGTGCTTAAGTGTGTTCCTGGACTAGTGCCTTCTGTGTTTAATTGTGTGGTAACACAGAAAATAGCAGGGAATAGGTAATCCAGGAACAGTTTTCTATGAGTTGCCTATTTACCCATTTCCTGAAACGCAAGAGAGCTAGAATATCCTGAGTGCATTTAAATTAAGTGTAAGTCTTACCTGTCTTCAACCAGAAGCTCTTAAACATAATTTCAGTCTTAAACTTAGCAATCATTGCAATAGATATTGAATAACATATAGACAATCGTTTGAAAAGTATTTAAAAATACAGTTTTTGTGCATCATGTGGAATACCTCCTCTTGATTTGTGTCTGATTTAGCAGTGCTTTCAGTGAAGATGGAAGTGAAATGTAATTGAAAGGAATGTATTATAAGAGGTACTAGTTCCTCAAAGGCTTCTGTCCAGCACTGGTGAAGGAGGAAATCGGTCAAGTACAAACAATGTGGCTTTTATTACATTGGGTCAGCAATAATAAACCTTTGTACTTAACAAGACTTTTTTTGTTTGCTTTTTAAAAGGACACTATCAAGGGTATTAAGCCTCACGCTTTCTTTGCATTAACATGGGACTGAATTGCAGCAAGTAACTATTTCGGAAAAGCTGAGTTTCAGGACAGACCAAAAGATAATGATTATATAAAATAATACAAGTATGTAGAGTCACATATTTCTGGGTTGAAAAGTTGCTAATCAGATACCTACTAAGTACCCCTATTTAGGCTTACCTAGTTCAGAGGGACTGATGGTAAAGTTTTGATCTGTGCTGTTGAATGGATTTGACTGTTATTCTGTGTAGCACTAACTTATTTGGAACTACATGCCTCTAAATCCTTTATGGGTTATTGCTTGGTGTTTGCTTCTTAGTTATCACAATTTATTTTTTTTTAATTTTTCTGAGATGAAAACATGAGTTTGTGTTTTGTAGTTGTTTGGCTGGCCAGCTTTATTTTGAAGTTTTCTTTTTTCTTTGTGTGTAATTGTAAGCTTTGAGTGTACAGTTGTTTGATAGTGACATATGCAACCTCTTAAGTTCAACTGTGGCAACTGACAGAGCAAAAGATATTGGGACAATATTTCAAGTACCTGAACAGTCATGTATCTTCTACAGAGGTGCTGTTTTAAACTTTGAAGACCTTAATGACTGTTTCTTTTAATTGAAGTTACCTGAAAAGGATTTCAGTCTGCTAAAACTTGTTATTGCTGTGACATGGCAACTTGTTTAGCTTTGCTTGTTTTATTTTGTTTTGCAGGGTTTTTTCCTAGTGGAAAACCGACTAAATTTCTTCATGCTGAATTTGAGTGAAACAACCAGCCAAAATAGTTCTGTAAATACTTCCTGTAATCAGGGAAACTGAAGGCAAAGATAGAAGTGCTGATAAATGATGAGAGAGCACTTTACTGTCCTCTTGGGTAAAAATTTGATTATGAGAATGAAACTTAGAGGATTTTTGGGTTTGTTTTTGTTTTGTTTGTTTGTTTGTTTGTTTTTCCAATATGAGATGTCCCTACTCTGTTGTTTTGGTTTTTTTTTCCTATTTACGTTTTTCGGAAGGAGAAGAAAAATTGCTGAGAAACACTTCTCATTAACTGAACAAAATAAATGGAAAATGGTGTGTTAATGATTTACTGGAATTGATTCTTTGCAGTGCCAGATGTAAACTGCAAGTTATTCATCCTCATAGTAAATTAGAAGCCTTTTGGCTTAGACTGCTTCTGGGACATCCAGTTCAAAATTCTGAGTGTAGTACTAATCCCAGCTCAAGAAGCAAGAGCTGTATATTCACAACTCACATCGATTCAGACACACTAAATCAAAGTGTATCTGAAGAGTGATCAGGATTCATCACTTTGGGTTGTATTGGAAAATGTTTCTGTCATAACATTTTTTTATTCCTTTTTTTTAAAACAATCATGACAAATCTTGTAGACTAAAATTTCAGGTTTTATGATACATGGAATGGTACTTGACTCACCTTGTTGTAATCTAGGTTACTTTGTATCCCATTTTGTTTGTGGTAAGTAACACACTTGAATTAAATGTACTTGGCCTAAATGTCCATTTGTGTTGGGTTTCATTTTAAAGAAGTTGTTTCATAGTGGGCTTAAACACTTAAAGATAATTAAATCCATTAGAAAAGATCACTTTGAACACATACTTAATTAAAAAGAGTTCTGAATTACTAAAAACTTGGTGGGAATTTTAAGCATCAGTTAATGTACAGAAGGCTAAGTGTGGGGTTTGCATGTCTGGCTTGTGTCGCTTGAGAAATTATTTGGAAAGAAACCAATAGGTTAAAATTTCTTCCCTTTAATATTTACATTCCAAGAAGTAGTTCACATGCTTATTTTAACCTCTCCTACCTGAAAGAATCAATTCTCTGAATAGGATTTGAATGTTACAACTTTTTAAATTCCAAAAAAGGCCTTTCTTGTATAATTTACAATTTACAGATTCTTCTTGTGGCACTTTTTGATAATGCTTTAATTACCTGAAGTTCTCATCAGATGAAAGAGAGAATTTAATGCTTTCTAGTGTTTTAGCTTGGCAAGTGTTACTAGCCAGACAGGTACCTGATTCTTAGCTTAAATATACTTGTCTTTTAAAACATGATAGGCCAAGTTTTTTTAAAATTATATTAATACAGATTGATGAGCTTCCCTTCTAGCAAGTGTTTGGTATTGTTTAAAATAAGCTGTTTCAATAGGCCTTAATTTAGTTCAGCAAGTAGTATAAAACTTAGTTTCTAGATGAAAAAGGAGTTAATCTGAAAACGTCTCTATTAAAGCTGTTTTTATTTTAAAAACACAGTTTTTAAGTTGCGATCTATCTGTACTTCAAGTGTAATATTTAAATAGGTAAAAGGAGGAGTAATAATGGTTTTGAAATGTCCTAGTTTCAATATGGACGAAAAGCTTTATTGTCCACTCATCTGTTCAGATTCTTTTTATCAATGTGTCACAAATTGCAGGCTGTGGAAGACTTTGAAAGACTTGTAAAAATAGCATTGAGGAACCAAGTAGGGAAATAAAAATTTCATAAGAATTGTTCTGAAGATTGTGGATATTAAAAGTTTTGAGAAGAGAGATGCATTTAGAATCAGTGTTCTAAGAGCTGTTTAGAAATTGAGAGGATTTATGGCTATCATAACCAGCAATGTAGTTGCTTTTTGGTTTCATTTATTCATTGGTCCCTAGTATTTCAAAATAAATTTAAGAAGAAAGAGTGACAGATAAACTTTTAAGAATTCTGCTTGTTTTGCTTAAGGACACCCTGATATTTACAATATTTTTGTAGAGAGACAATTTTTGAGGAAAAATACCCCCTGAAATTAGAGAGGAAGTTGCATCATCAATTTTCAGTTGATTGGCACTTTCTGGAAATCAGAAATATGTTTCTGAACTGTGTGAAAAATGGGAAACTTGATTGATGCGTGTTAATTAGCCTGGTGATTCCCATGTCCTTAGTTCTTAAGGACTGTAGTTCAATAATACTTAAATGAGTGGGTCAGCAACAAGAGTTGTTGGCACAACTTCTTATTCTTTAGCACATTTAATCTTGTGTGAAATTAAAAAGAAACAAAACTGAAGTCTAGGTAGTTAAATGTAATTTTAGTTATGTGTTGTTACCATCTCCTTGCATACCAAGTAAGAAGGAACCTAAAAATTGCCAGGTCTTTGGGATCTTCGGAAGCTTTTTACTGCATCCCCTTTGAGTCAAAAGCTAGGCTGTACTTTTGAATGTGCATTGCTACTTTATTTTTAAGTTCAACTGAGCTGAGATAATGAATTATATGATAGTGAGCTTTCAATTGGTTTGACAAGGGGTGTGGCTATCATCCAAAACAGAAGAGAAAACTACTGGTAATGCCAGTGTCAATAAAATTTGCAGAACAGGTAATCTGGTGTTCTTGCCTGGTAATGGGCATGGTTCTTGCTGTGTACTGTCTTACATTACTGCTAAGTGGTAAGTCATTTTCTCTTCAAGGGGTTCTTGGTGGAAATGGAATCAGCACATGAGATGAATAAGAAGCATCATAGAAGGAAGGTCCTCTGGCAGGGTTGCCCGTGGTGAACACTACACACACATCTCTTTTCTATGCTGTTAGGATCTCAATCAGACTGTTTCTGATTCCAATGCATATTGTCAAAGGATAGAAAAAAAGCTTTGCAAAAATTGTGATCAGGCATTTATTTGGTTTATTCAGCAGTAAGTAATGTGCAGTTCTAGACAATAAAAGGGCATCCTATAAAACCTCCTCTAACTTTTTTTATTTCTCTATTTCTCAGACGTTTTATAGTGGATCAGTAGATCTGAACCTTCTAAAGTAATGCAGATCTTTAAAAGCATTAATCTAAGATTTACAGTGAAGTATCTACAGCTGGCTTGCAGAACAGTGAAGACCCCAAATTTGGCATTTTCAGTGACAATCGTCTATGGGTTGACCCATCAATAAAAACTCGCTACTATGATGTTGAAAATAATCATCCTCATTTTTGAGTTGCCCTATTCATGTGCCAATCACATCTTTTGTTGTGGAAGCCCAAAGTTGCTTGTGCCTTGTGGTTTCCCTAAATCTTTCTCCCAAGTGTTAATCTTCTGGCTACCAGTCTGTTTGGACAGGCTGGTTTTCCTTTGCTGTGCCACTTTTCCACTTCTTTTTCAAGAATTATTGACAACCCCCATTTCCTAGTCTAGGCTGTTGCAGTTCCATCCCAAAATAAGACAACGATTAAATGGCAGACAGAAGTTGACATTCAGTAGTGAGCTTTCAATCTGATACAATTCACATAGTTCATCTCTGATATTTAACAGAATAAAGTCTGTTGTGTTTGTGGCTCTCAATAAGGACTAATGTGTGTCACAGTAGGAAATGTTTCTTCTAACTGTAAATAAAAGTGAATGCATCTGATGATTTTTGTAGGCATCTGTTGAAGTCAGGGACAACCCTTCTGGGAGTCAGAAAGCAGCCCTTGGGGTCATAGAGCTCACATGACCTAGTTTATTCTTCATTAAAACAGATGGTATCTATCTGAGCAAGGCAAACTTGGTTTTAAGAAAGAGCTGGGGATTAAAAGGATGGGAAGCTGAAACAGCTGGGTCTAATTAATTGGAGCAAATAAAGAGGCAATCTAAGCATTAAATTAGTCATCTACATCAATAGCAAAATAGTCGCTACATGACCACTCACTCGATTGTTTTAGCTGATCGAAAGTTTGCAGGATTGGTTTACCTAGCATCAGAAATACCTGAAACTGCATTAGAAAGGTTCCCACATACTTTATTCTTTTCTGCCAGGCTTCAAAGAGAGCAAAATCCTGGAAACTGGCTGTGGTGTTTTTGCATGGTATTAGGGAATCCAGCTTGTAGGACTGAAAATACCCTACTTGTGTTTGATTTGTAGGCCAAGTTGGTCCTCTGCAGCTTTTGTCCTCATCTCTTTGTGCTTAACATGAGAAGGTTACCTAATGGAGAAGATTGCTGGCATTCCTTCAAGCTCTGCTACCACATAAAATTTGCGATGGGATCCAAGAACTTTATTGTTTCTGTTATAAACAGATTATATTGGATTAGTGGCTAGCATTTTGCATATTTTATTCTGCTTGCCCATTTAGTCCTGAAAATCCTTAATTGTGTTGCAAACAGCTCAGGCACTCTTGTTGTTGTTACTGGTGGCCAGAGACCTTCACTTACCATATGCCTTAGCAGGGAGAAAAGATTTGTGCAAATAAACTACAAATCTGCCTTCAGATTTTGAAAGGACAGCTGTTTTCTTGAGGTATGATCTTCTCAGGTAGGTGCTTTGCTCTGAAACTCTGGTAACATGATTTATAATAAACAGATAGGTATGGGTATGTATGTAGGGAGTGTATGAAGTCATTGCTCTTCCTTCAGCAGGGTAGTACATTGTAGATCCCAGGACTAATCCAGAATGGTATGATGTTTCTCGAGTTCTCTTGGTTTGAACCAAATATGAAATTAATCTCAGTAGACTAAAGTGCAAATCCATAAACACTATTTCCCTTCATTATTACAGACAAGTATAGAATATTTCCATTTTAAAGTAGTCGTAAGGAATGCTTACTTATCTATCACAAAAGGTCAGATTTTGTTGGTTCACACAGCTGAGCTATGAGGTGATTGGGGGGAAAAATTGAACAGTTCTTTCATAGGGATTAACAGAAATTGTTCCATGAGTTAGGTGTCTCCTCACCTGGAGTGGTGCTTTGATGGACGACTACTAAAACTGCTTTTTTTGCTTCCAAGAGCCTTCCCTGAAATCTATGGAGCTCGGCCTTCATCTTGCACAGTGTCACTTAATGCTTCAGGTGTTTGGTTTTCTTTTTATGAATCTGAGGGGCAGAATTTCCATCTAGTCACAGCACAACAACCTGTTCTTATAAAACAGATTTTCTTGACTATGCTAAACAACCACTTTAATATCTTGTTGCAGCCTCCCACCTTGACTATCATTGTGTTCATCCCTCCTCCCCTATCAATTGCAAGGAAGAACATTTTTAAAATGTTAACAGAAATGGCTAGTATGTAAGTATAAGCAGGTTTGAAGTGAGATTTTGAATTTCAGTAGTTTATTTGTGTAAACTTTATCTGGTTATTTGAAGACTGGCTAGGCATAAAATAAATTTTAAAAAAAGCATAGCAATTTGTCCCATGGAAGAGTGGTGGGTGTGGATAGTGCCAGCTAATGCAGGCCTAATGGATTTTCTGAGAAGACTTGATGGGGAGAAAATGTGTATTACGAGAGGAGGTGTCTGAAAAGAAGTGTTAGATGGCTTCTTGGTCTGTATTGTCTTGATTTTCATAGTTGCTTGCAACTGTTCTAAAGATGTTTGGAAATAGACTGCCTGGGATCAGTTCAACAATAAAACTGGTTAGGGAGGTTCTGTGTTCTCGCCTGTCTGTGTGGTCGTCTCGTTTTCCCAGAGGCTTTGTAGATTAGGGCCTTGCCACTATTCTGGAATTGCCTGCCAAGCTTTGCTGTTCCTGGCAGAGATGTTTTTAAGGAGGAAGTGTTTCCAAAGTTAGAACTATTGCTAAATAGCAGTTAGAACACTGCTGAATAAATATTGCTGACAGGTTCTTCTTTGAAAATAGATGGAACTTGTGATTTCTATTACTATTGCTGTTATTTCTGACCAATGGTTTGTCAAGATAAACTGATAGCTTTAGGAAAAGTAAAGCATTCTAAAGTAAAAATTTATTAAACAAGTAGAATAAGTCATGAAATGTAATCACTAGAAATCTAGAGACAATTAGATATATGTTCACTTTTGACTTTCCTGTTGGATATGTCTGTGGAAGCACTACATTCATACAAGTATCAAAATGCATGTAAAACCACATTTGCTTATGGGGTTAGTAATGTTAATTTCCCTATGTCTACATTTGGAAGTTTCAAAAATGAAAGATGGTTTCTAGTTTTAATGTGCCATATGACTATCATTATTCTTCGCAGTGGTTTTACTCAGAATTTAAATTTCAGCTCCTAATTCAGAAATAACCCAAGTTAATTTTTTCTGTGCATGCAGTGCAGTGTACATGTAACTAATCAGTATTTAAAGTAGCTTGAACAGATGTTTCTGTTTGGAAGCTTTTGGGCCTTTTTTTGTGTTTGTTGGGTTTTTTATGTTATTTGTTTGTTGTTTTTTGTTGTTGGTTTTTTTTTTTTTTTACTGCAGAAGCCCATCCCTGAGCAAATAAAGTTGTTTGCAGGTATAGTCATGTAATGTGACTACATTGTTAAGGGATTTCATTGCATGATAAATTTTCCAGGGTAGCCTGATGGTTTACTTTGCTAGAACAGCAGGCTTTTTCTGAGACCTGTATACAGTTTTCATGGTTAAAGAACTGTAACTTGGGACAGGTGGAAATGTAAAACTTCCTTGACAGAATCTTTTGTGCTTGGACAATGGTAATCCTTGATGTGTTTGTGTAGTGAGAACTTTTACCTTGAAAACTGGTTTTGAAAGCTGTATTGGTAGGGGAACTGCAAATTCCTTTAAACTGGATTGCTGGAGTTAGTAGTTTTTAGTTTGTAACATGACTGTTTTATTTTTTAGTAAATGCTATATCTTAAACAACATTCTAAGTGATTGGAAAGAAAAACTGTTAAATAGCAAAAAATTTTAGCTGATAATACATGTACAGAAAACAAGTATTTCAAACATAAATTGAAGCTACCAGGGGCAAAAGTTCCCTTGTTTTTTCTCATCTCTTCAGTAATGCAATTTCAGAAGTTCCTTTGTTAGTTTCTTGCTCCTAGGTAACTCTCAAAAATGTATTTACTTTCACATATATACTCCTTTCCCTGTACCTGTTGCACATCTTAGGAAATTATCTTTACTATAAATTGATCATAACTGATCAACACAATGTGAAATCAAGTAACAAACCAGTTAATGGTACTGTAACAGGTCTGTGTTCTGCCTTTCCTAGGGTATGTGCAAAGAGGGTGATTGTGAGCTGAAGTATAGGCTTTTGACTTTACTGGAGTGAATGACCTTTCAAAAGTTAGGCACTTGGCTTGAATGCCAGGTGTCCTTTATAGTGGCACATATTTCTGTCTGAGAATGGGCTTAAAATATCTGGTGCACTGTTGTAATGGAACCTATGTGACATTATTTAATGACCTTAATTGTGTGTTCATCTTCAAATGTGTAACTCTGTGCTGCACAACAAATAGCAATTTAGCTAAATGTGCCAGTTTTAACTTTGATTCCAAACTAAGAGATACTCAGTTCAGTTATATATGATTGTCTTGAGTGCAATGCACTTAAATGGAACTTTAATGACTATTGAATAGAGAAATGCCTAATGCATTATTTAAAAGTCAGTATGTTTTTATTTTCCTACTTTATTTTTTAGAGTGAATTGGAAAAGAAATACATTAACTATAAAAAGGGGTGCTAGACAGCCAGTGTTTCCAAGTGATATAACACTGAGCACTATAAGCAGATTTGAAAAAAATATATTTCTTTTTAGAAGGATCAGCAAATTTTATATATTCTTCCCATTGCTTCCTTATCCTACTGAATTGTTTCGCCTCTCTGTGCATGCTTAAGTTTGCAATCTCTTCACCTGAATCCTTGGAGTTCCTGTAGCTTTTAATTTAGCAGATTTTCTTAGTGTTTTTTCCCTTTTTACAGTAAGTTGATGTTTCTGCTCCAACTTTTCAGGCACAGGTACCTTTGGACGTGTTCATCTGGTGAAGGAAAAAATGGCCAAGCGTTACTTTGCACTGAAAGTAATGAGCATTCCTGATGTCATTCGACTGAAGCAAGAGCAACATGTGCACAATGAAAAGTCTGTCTTGAAAGAAGTCAACCACCCTTTTTTGATCAGATTGTAAGTTGTTGTATTTTTTAAATTCATTTTGCTTTTACAGAAAGTGCAGTTGAAATATTCCAGAGTCTCATTGCAAGTTCTTACGTACTAAACCAACACTGAGCATTTAATTTCTTGTATGTAACCTAGATTAAAATAGACTCTAGAATGAAGTACGTATTTTAGAAGAATCAAGAATTTAAAATAAAGAGGTATAATTTCAACATTCAAACAACAACTTACCATAAAGTATTTTCTCTCTCTTATTTTCACACTGCAGAAGTGAGGGAAAAATGCTAATGAAGAATTGTTAGGATTGGCTTATCAAAATTACTTCTGGAACAATTCTTGGTGTTGGAATGGTGATGAAAGTATTTCTACATGTATGTGCTGTAGATATTGATAAATAGCTAAAGATATTCCTAGACTTAAATATCTAGGTTTTAAAAACTGAAGTGAACTATACTTTTGCAGACTATTTTTAAAGAGTTTAAATAACTGCAGCACTTCTTAGACTTTGGTATTCCTGTATTTGAGGTTGTTAAGTGATTGAACCTGTTGAGAAGCATGATTTAAATACAGTTCATAAAGAATACTTTTTTTTTGTAATGGAATTGAGGTAACATTAATGACCCCAATGGTCCCATTGTTAAAGAGAGAAGGTATCATACTTCTGTTCACAGTACCACAGCACTTCTTGTGTATCTGAGTCCGTATCTATTAATGGGATACCTAAAACCTCTGGTAATTGCAGGTTAATTTCCATTTGTATTTTTTCATGCATGGATACATGGCTGGCTATTAACCAAGATTTGTTTCCATTTACCTGCCTTAATCAGTTTTACATAAAATTAGACAAAATTAGCCTTAGTTAATCTAGCTGCAGGGAGTGCAGCTTCCTGCCAGGGTTAAGCAAGCATCAGAGGGAAAGGAAGAAGGCAACTGCATGTTAGTAATTCAGAAGATAAAATGAGCCCTGCAGGAGGAGGCTTTTTTCCCCTGTTGTGGTGTTGGTTTTTTCCAGCATCATGATGCTAGTAGTTTACAGCTAGTGTTCAGGAATCCTGTGTGGCATAGTATCAGTAAGGCAAGTTCTAGAATATGTAGAGATTGAGATTCATTAAAGAAAGCAAGATGAGAAGTGGAGTACATCTGGTTAGACTGGTTGAAGTATGGATGGAATGGGGGGAATGGGATTTTATATATATATCTATGTACATCTGGAAATTCTTTACAAGAAAACCCTACCAAAACCAGCAAGCAAACTCCCAAACAAACCCCATCTCAGTAGGTCTGTGTGTCAGGAGCAGCGGGAGTAGAGAAATTTGGGTGAGATGTCAAGAGACAAGAGGATTCATGTTCATACAGAAGTGATAAAAAATCCAAGCAGAGGAGTTTTCCTGGATTTCATTCACACCTTATTTACAAAATACCAGATTTTTCAGGTTGCCAAAGGACACAATTCAAGTAGTTCACTTTGTATGCAAGGCAAACATTCTTCATGTCTTCTAGAGCTCTGCCTTTTCTGTTGAAATGTCCAGTGAGATGTTGCATCAGCTGTGTTCATGTAATTGTCCATGTGATGCCTTTTTCCCTTGGCAGAGGAGACTCCGTAGCAGAAGTGAATTAGTTAAAATTTAGGTTACAACAATAGTTATGTGCTTTAGGTTAAAACAAGCCTTTGTGGATGATTATCACTAGACTGTAGGACAAATAAGACTTTCTGCAGCTAAAAGGTTTTTTTCAGCCACCTCCTGCCTAATATATGTTTGGGATTCTTTTCCTGTTAATTGTTTTGCTGTAAGTGTTTAACAAAAATGGGGAAAAATTACCTAGTTCAGCTTTAATGCCTTTAAAATGTTTTATCTATATGGTCTGGTTTTTATGTTTTCAGTTAGCTTCACCATCTTTAATACCAGTTCTCCTTTGGTTGTAAAACAGGGAATAGGTGTCAGTGCAGCATAATATTTCAGGACTTCATGATGAAAAATTATAAATTAATGTTGCACATAATTGATTTCTGGTGTTTGGAAAATCCATGTCTTGGTATGTGTTAGGAGTTGTATTTTTTGTTGTTTTGTTTTGCTTTGGGTTTTTTTTGTTTTTTTTTTGTTTGTTTGTTTGTTTGCTTGTTTCCTGTTACTTTTCAGAAATACCTATTCTAAATGGAGGGAAATACAATTTTTCTGTAGACACTTGAGTTATTCATCTGTGTATTTTTTTAAACAAATTTTTTTCTAAATGCTTCTTAGGTGCTTTTGCAGCAACTGATCACTGGAGATTCCTAGGCAGTCTTTACTGTTGTATTTGAGTAATGTGTCATTACTGTGGTGCAGCTCTTCATAGTGAGATGGAATGTTGGCATGTTTTTGATGAGGGGAAGAATTAATAAAAATCAACTATGTTTTGTAGTTGTATAAGCTAAAAAAGGTTGTTTGCCTGTAGGCGTTCACAGTGGCATCTAAGGTTTATATACTAAACCTGAGTTGTAGAGTTAATGACACTGCACATTATTCTAATCACAGCTTCTGTGACTTTTTTTCCCTCTTCTTTTTGTATTAATTTACCATTTAAATCTATCTGAATTGCAAGTACAGAAGTTCTTAAATTTGCTCTTTTTTATGTATACCAAATAATGTATCAATTTTTTCTGTGGACAGGCAAACCTTTAAGAGTAAATTTTTGAAGATTTTAATTCTTGTAAAAATCCTGAGCTTAATGATGTAGATGGTCCGTTTTTTCTTCTGTATTATCAAATTTTGCTCTTCCTCCCATAAATATGTGGTTTGCTTTGTTTCATCCACTCCTGCTCTTATTTCATTGTTTATTGTAGGTATACCTTTGCCTAATTACCTGAAATACATTTTCAGAGTGTTTTTGCAGTCAATAAAAAATGTAATCTGTGTACTGTACGTGTACTGTGAACATCTTCAATAGCCAATTAATGATGTTGATGACTGTGATAGGGAAGAAGTTTCATTAAATCAGAAAGCAAGCCTGGGCTCTGCTTTCTCCATCACTGAGGGGAATGGAAGAGCTGTAGCTGGTATCTGTTAGTCTGTCTTATTTCCTTGGTTGCCTCAGTGCTGCTGTCAAAAATAAAACCTTCCTGAGTAAAAGTCATCGATGTGTTAGGGAGCTCAGTTTCTGCATATCTTTCCTGAGGCTCTATGCCGTGATTAAAAATGCATGAGGTACTTGTGATACTGCAGAAGCACTGACCAGAACCTGAAGTAGCTTCTGTTTTTGTATCACTGTATCAAGTAAGTAAGAATACAGTGTTCTCTATCTTTTATTATGGAATTTGGGATAGTTCTTTGTTTTAAATGGTAGTGTTCATCAAGATATTACCAGATGCTTTTCTTCTTAACTGTTGAGCTACTTTTAGGGGTGTGGTGAATTGTTTAATGTAGATAAAATGAAATACAGTATGATTTAGGGGAATGTGCAAGCGACGATTGCTGTATGCTGTAATGAAGCATTTTAAGGCCACATACCATTATTTTCTTTCTTCTTTACTTGTTCTTTATATTACTCTGACTTACCATGGCAATAGCCCTTAAATTAGAGGTGGCAGTCTGAGGAATGGAAGGTGTGCCTATCCTTAGATTAATTCTGAGGTACAGAAATGAATCTTGTTTCGCTGTCTTTTTTGCTTTTCTATTGCTTTTGTGAAAGATGTCATAGAAGAGCAAGTGTTGTCATCTGGTGCTTTAGTTGGGATTGTGTATCTCCTGGGAAGAAGGCACAGGAGAGAAGGACAACTCTTTGATGTTTACTTTTGAACGTATTGTTATGAAAGTCTTTGCAAAAGCAGATTCTGCCTACCTTCAATATTTTGGTAATGCTTGATAATATAAAATGTAAGGTGTGCAAAAAATGTCTGATCTTTATATCAGGTGGTGCTTAGAAGTGACCTGTTTTGTGCAATAAAACAGAATCTATCAATTTTATTTGGTGGCCTATGCTGTACTGATCCTCAGCTGTCTGGTTTACATTGCAGGTTAAGGCGGCTACTTGAATCTCTTACATAATCCTGGATTCTTGGGGATTTAATATGTGCAGACATGGAGTCAGAAGTTGGTTACATACACAGTTGGGGTGGCAGAGACCATTTTACAGACATTTACTTGGAAAGCAAATCAGAGACATAATTTCTTTATTCAGTAAAACAATACTTTTATTACAGATTTTGGACCAACCATGATGAACGTTTTTTATATATGTTAATGGAATATGTGCCAGGAGGAGAACTTTTCAGTTACCTGCGCAACATGGGGCGTTTCAACAACAGCACAGGACTGTTCTACTCGACAGAAATTATTTGTGCAATAGAATACCTGCACTCCAAAGAAATAGTTTACAGAGACTTAAAACCTGAAAATATATTACTAGACAAAGAAGGACATATCAAGCTTACTGACTTTGGATTTGCAAAAAAACTGGTGGACAGGTAAGTGGGTTTTTGTTCTGGTAATCATAATTTGCATGGTAAACAGTTAGAAAAAAATGTTTTATTTCAGATGCTCAACATTTGATTTAACACTGCATGTGATTCACACATGTCAAATCCCTTAATATGAAGGAAATTATAATCTTAAAATGGCTGTATGGAAAGTAATGTTGCCCCTTAAGTATAACCAGGAGCACTATGACACATAAGTAGCAACAGAAAAATATTTTTATATAGCTGTTTTGTATATTTAAGTTTTCAGCAGTTGCATTGTAGAAAGGGAGCTCAGGGAAAAGTAATATCATAAAATGTAAGGATATGTGAATTAATCCCCCATACATAGTGAATTGCTAAATGTTTTGTAACTCGTGTTTCCTTCTGGGTTTCTATTTGAGATTTTTGAAGTGTGAGAATAACATTTTAAAACTGGATACAGAATTTTCACTACACTGTGGCTAAAATGAAACTGCAAAAATCTAGACAGAAACCATAAGGCCAGCTTCAGCAGAACCAGTTTATTTAAATCTAGCTTCTATACTACTGTTAGCTTTGATAGACTTTTTGATAATGCAGAGGCTCCCTCGCAGTGATTTCTCCATTCTCTCTGTTGGGACTACTCTTCCAAGACCATAATGCATGTTTTTTAGAGTAAGCAAGAGATTTGGGATTCAAGAAAAGGGACGGTAAAAAACAGGCTGTTTTATCAGAAGAGTAATGTGACATGGCTTGATGTTATGCTTTTGAGTCATCTCTTGAGATTGATCGTATTTGATTGCTCTAATTGAGGCAGCACAATAGTGAGTTAGGTGTTACATAGGTGCTTATCCTCTTAGCTCATCAACCTGTATGATGGTGTTTTTGCAACAAATGGGTCCGTGTGTGAGGAGAGTTCTACGAGGTCAATTTGAAAGGAGAGTGTGTGAGTGAATTCCCAGGCAGGTGCAAAGGAGAGCAGCTTTATTGCAATAACCAGGCCTTTTTTAAGCTGTTGGCCCATTATCAGTTGCACAGTTTTAAATCATAACAAACATAATTTAACCAACCACCATACACCACGATGTGAACACATGTTTATATATTTGTTTTTCTACCCCTAATTCAGCAGAGTCTCTTTCCCACAGTCATTTTCTGCTTAGCCAAAGTAGCAGGCCTGAGCCATGATTTTACAAAGCCTTCCTTTTGTAAAGTTTTACTTATTGGTAACAAGAATGGGTCTGAGGAAGCTGCTTAATGGATCCCTTATGAAGTAAAAGTCAGATGAGACAAATCAAATCACAAAATAGAACCAGAAGTTCTATTCACCTTTAAGACCTGAAAATCTGTTTTAAAACCATAGAAATTTGAGTATCTGAATTCAGTTTCCACTAGGCAAGCAAAAAGACCTACAAATGCTGGCCTTTAATTTAATACTTTGTTTTTAAAGCAAAATAACTCTTTGCAGGAAGAGGTAACATACTTCCATGTTAGAAAGTAGTACAATATCTTTGACATTTTCATGCAAATACTTATGACTTGCTCTTTACATGTAAATACTGCCACTTAGTGGTCATTCTTGTTTTGTGTTACTGTGGGTTTAAGGCACAAGATAGTAACCCTTCAGTAAATATGGTGATAGTTCACATCAGAGTATATTTTTAAACCTGGAAGATGAATCTCTAAGAGTAAATTTGTTCAAATATAGGATATCAAAATTTGTTATCATGACTGGTTTTAATTTGGTTTGTGTTTCCCATATTGCTTGGGGTGCAGTGAAGGTGGTCAGTTGTGTTGAATCATAGATTATAGTAGTTTTGTATTCATAGCTGATTTACTTTCAAATGTACAAGATGTAATATGAATACAGAACATAAAATTGGAAGAGCAAGGACATTAGCAGTTAGAGCACAGATAGTAGTACCTATAGGTACTATAGTATATAGTACCATAGGTAGCACCTATGCAAATTTGGTTTAGTTTTTTGTGTTATTGTTATTTTTTCTTTTTTGAAACGACATAGTATTCTCCCCAGTAGCTAAAGTCATCTTCACAATGTCGGTTTTGTCACTGTAAAAATACACATTTATCAGCCCTTTATCCACTAGTGCCCTCCACTTAGTGCTTTTGTTTATAGGAGAGCCTATTAGATCAAAATTATTGGAGATATTTTGTCATTTTTATGCATGGCAAATAATCTGTATACACGAATCTCACATGTATGGGTGTCAGTGAGTGTATAGATGTGTGCATATACACAGCATACATGAATGGCAAATATAAGACATGAAGTATTTATGTTTCTCAAGCATTGTGAAGTAACCTGCTCTCAGGATCAGCAAAGACATTCCTAGAAAGAAGACATAACACATAAATGAAAGTGTGGTCTGCAGAAGACTTTGGGTACGATGGCGCATTCCAGATACGTAATACTTCACAGGAATGATTCGGTAGCTGCCTAACAGGTTTTTCTGAAGACATTCTCCTTTCTTCCCACTACCATGTGTGAAGGGATGAAGTATTCACCATGTCCCTCTACAGTTAAGCTGCTCTTCAGAAAGTGTGTCTGGCTCATAGCTCATGTTCCCACTGTGGAAAGCAGCCTGAACCTGTACCTTCTTTATTAGTACACTTTTGGAAGTGCTAGACTCTTAACATTTTCTTTTTAGGATCAGAGGAAGGAGAGGAGGTTTTCTTTGCTCCTTCTGTTCCTTGTTGGTATGTCCTTCTGTTTATCCTTGTTCCTCCCTTTTTGCTCATAGTGTACGTTTAAAAATTCTAAATTTTTCTCCAAAACAGTGTGTCTTTGCCTCAGCTGCTGTTTATTTCTTCTCTTTTCCACCTTGATGTTGCTTAACTGAAGACTTAATAACCTTTTCAGTTTCTTGTAAGTACATTAATATAAAATAGATGTGCAACTACTTTAAAAAAAAAGGGCAATGTCAAGAAGAAAGTTGGGGGGGTTTTTTTTATAAATTACATTTATCTGAAGGCTGTAAAAAGGATTTCCTTTGAACTTTACACCTTTTACATTTGTAGACCTTTCTCTTTCTGAAAAGCATATACTGCTTTTTAGGTATATTATTTTTTATTGAAATTTTTTTCTAATCTGATTTCCTTTTTTTGTGTGTGGTTTCTGGTTGGGTTTTTTTAGTTTCATTTTGGTCTGGGTGTTTGGGGTTTTATGGGATTTTTTGGGGGTTGGGGTTTAATTCCCATGTTCTTTCAGAGAAGCACACAACTAATCTGCATGGGATTTTATGTTTTTTTTTATGGACAGATTTCATTCAGAAAGTTATAAACATTTTAGGTAAAATTAAGACTTGAGTGATTTTTTTTTTTTCCCTTGGAATGTTTTTCACTGTTAATTTTAGTTTATTCAGTTTACATTCCTAAAAAAGAAATTTGCCTGTGAGTCTTTCTAGAAACTTGAGAATTGATTAATCTTAAACATACTGGGGATAGTTCTGCACTGTTGCTTAAGCTGGATGTGCCTCATGACTGTTCTACACAGTGGATTGAAGAGAGAAAGACTAAGTGAGACACAGTAAGTCTAGTTTGCAAAGTGTACCCTTTCTCACTATAGAAGTAAGCAGCAATGTCTTGCCGAACAAATTTTTGTTAGTCTGGATACAAAGTAATCTTTGTTAAATATAATTATAGAGAAACTGCCAGAATACCACAAAAACAAACGTCCTTCATCTGCCTCATATGCAAAAAGCTTGTCAGGTACTACAGAGATGGATACTGAATGATGTAAAATGCTAAAACACATTAACCATCAAGATTGAGCTTCTTCACACAGTACTATTCAAACGTTTCACAAAATTATTTTGTAGCTTACCTTTGTGACCAGAGTAGCTTCTGTATTTCATGCTTTAAAATTGCATATTCAATGTTATCAATTAGCACTTACCTGTATTTCAGCTTTTATCTTGAAAATTCAGAACAATGAATATTTTGCAGCAGCTTGAAGGGAACAGTTTATTCTTTTTTTGCATTGTAATTTGTCTTCAGAAAATTTATAAGGAATTTCAGATGCATATGCAGTAGTCATAAAATAGTAATCATAAAATAAAATTTTAAATATTATCTTTTTTGTAGCATCTATTTATGTGTTTTCCAAAATACTAAATTGTCTGTTTCACAATCATCAAAAGAGGAAACACAAGTCATGATTTTACAGCACAAATACGCATCTTAAAAAAGAACATGAGCTTCTCCCAAGATTTTTGGGTAGTTAGTAAACACACATTTCTTGTACATTTCTTGACTGAAATTAAGGAAGTAGTTACTGTGGCAGTAATAAATTTGATTTCCTAGTGCAGCTAGGAGACCTCAAGCTACATTGGCCTTAATTCACAGTTTTCCTTGTGCTTGAATAAAAATTGAGTAAAACTGTCAGCTGCTTCATTTGCATAGTTGCCTAAATCAGTATGATTAAGTCACATGATGGATACAGCTTTTTAAATTTGGGAGAGGGGGAAATGCTTTATTTTAAAAGGTGACAGAGCTTTGCTGTTATTTTTAATTCTATAGTCCTGATCTAGGTAGCTGCTAGATGGCAGTAGTGTAAAGCAGCACTGTATGTAAAAAAATTCAGTATGCTTGATTTGGAAAATAAGAGTTTATATTTTTAGATAAATTCATGATAAAAATTAAAGACGTATTCTTTACACTGAGGAAGGTAGTTTCAAGAACCTTGAGGCACATTGGATGAAAAGTGTGCCTAACACTTCTGACAGTTTAGCTGGAGTAATTTGGCCTTCGCCATACTAAACTGCATTCTTAGTTTAAAGCCTTAACTTGACTGTACAGCTCCTTTTCCTTTATCTTAACTATTTCAGTGAACAAGACTAAGGCTTAAACAAATCAACCAACCAAAAAATAAAATCCCAAAAGTTCTCTTTACGATATTTCCAAGAATCATAGAATATGCTGAGATGGAAGGGACTTATCAGAATCATCAAATCCAGCTCCTGGCCTGGCCCAGGACATCCCCAGGAGTCATACCCTGTGCCTGAGAGCATTTTCCAAGCATTTTTTGGACTTTCTCAGACTTGGTGCTGTGATCACTCCCCTGTGGAGTCTGTTCCAGTGCTCAACCATCCTCTGGGTGAAGAATCTTTTCCTGATACCCAAACTAAACCTCCCCTGAGTCAGCTTCATGACGTTTCTTTGAGTCCTCTCACTGGTCACAAGAGCAAAGAGATCAGTGCCTGCCCTTCTGCTTCTGCTTGTGACGATGTTGAAGACCAGGTTTCCCCTCAGTCTCCTCCAGTCTGAACAGACCAAGTGTGCTCAGCCCCTCATAAGGCTGCCCCTCCAGACCCTTCACCATCTTCATTGCCCTCCTTGGGCCACTCTAGTAGCTTAATGTCTTTTTTGTGTTGTGGTGCCCAAAAGTGCACACAGGGTTCAAGGAGAGACCGCATCAGCACAGAGTAGGGCAGAACAATCATCTTCCCTGCATCATCAGAAAAAAAGCTGAATTAGAAAATTTGTGTTGCTTCTAAAGGTGATTGTTGTTCATCTTAATGCATTTGTTCAGGAATGTGTTACCAGTTTGACTGGAGAAAATTCTTCCTCTCACAAGTGAACAGGTTGTTTTGGTGCAAGTTAGAAATCATGTGTGGTGACCATTTGTGACTGTATTATTTGTCATATTTTACTAGAACTTCTTTTAAAATGTGATGCAGTTTTCTTTCTTACTCTGTGCTGTGATTTCAGTTTCTCTTGAATTGACAAGCACATTTTCAAAGTTTCATCTTCTGACTTACTGCTGGGGAAGGGTAATTTATTCAAAATAAGAGCACAGTTTTAATTTTTTTCTGAATTACACATTTAAACCTAAGTCAAGGGAGTGAGGCCACCCAAATTCTATATGGGCATTTTTACAAAGAAAAGTTCAGATTTCTGGAAAAAAATATTTCAGAATGTTCTTCTTTTCAAATGTAATTTGGTCTTTGTAAACATAACAGCTTAGCTTTAATTTTTGTTTCTTGTCTATAGAATTTGAGCTTCAGTTAGTTAGCAGTATAACAGTTTTCTTCTGACCTTACCATAGAAAGCAATGACTAAAAATTACTTTAAAATATGTCACAAAATTATCTCATACTTGTTTAATTACACCTTGTAAATATTTTAAAAAATTAAAAATACAGAATGTTTACCTTTTAATGAATAGTGTGGAAGTGATGACAGGTTAGATTTCAATACTATTTGAAAAACTTTACTTAGGTTATAAAACAAGTTTTCATGTATGTGCAACTGTTTACTGATTTACACTACTACTTCTTTAAAGACTCCCTCTTTCCTTCTTTTTTTTTTCTAAATGAAACTTTGTTTTGCTGAAAAAAGCCATCAAGCTTGTCTTCTGCTGAGCCTCTCAGGAGTCCATGAACTCCCCGGGTCTGCAGCTTACAGAGTGAAAAACACTGTTAATAATTCAAAACTATGTATAATCTAATGGGTAGAGTACCACCACAGCACCTGCTGAGAAACTCAGTGCAAAGGTATTTTCTGAGATAGGAAATTCCTTAATTTGCATACGTCTCTTTTCAGGAGAATTGGAGAACATTATCAAAGCAGGCTGTTTAGATCTTGTAGAGGCCTTTATTTCTCTGTTTCTTTGTGCAGTAAATACATAGGCATATGTTGGGTACTTCTTATGTATGTGTGTTTGGTTTTTCCTATTACTGTTATTTCAGTTCCACTTTGATCTGCTTTTGTTGTTTGTTTTGTGGTTTTTTTCTTTCTTTTACAACCAGAACATGGACTCTGTGTGGCACTCCTGAGTACCTTGCACCTGAAGTTATACAAAGTAAAGGCCATGGAAGAGCTGTGGATTGGTGGGCCCTAGGGATTCTTATATTTGAGATGTTGTCAGGGTAAGTGATAATTACATATAATAGATGATATCACAGCAGTATTATGTAATACAGAATTATTTGCTAGTTCTGTTTATAATATTTGGATTAGCAAATTTGGGCTAAATTTATTATTGATATACCAGTTTAATTTCTGCCTTTGAAGAAAGGAATTGGGAAGCTTTACAAAAGAACATATATCACTGTTTTTGTGGGAATGTTTTAGGGTTTCGAGTTTGCTGGTTTTATTTCTTGTTTTCAGTTTGGGTTGTCTATTTGGTTTGGGTTTGTATTTTTGGGGGGGGGGTTGGTTTTTTTTTTTGTTTGTTTGTTTTTTGTTTTGTATTCTTTTGGTTTTTTACTTAAGACTTTTTTAACAGCTTTTTTTTCCTTTTATGGTCTGGAAAGTCATGTTTTGCCAAAGTCTGGATTTGTATTCACAAGGCCCTTTATATTTAAAGGGTAAAGAACAGGACTGCTTTTGTATTTAATTTCCAGTGTAGGGAAATCCTAGTTACAGTGAGAGCTTTAGTCTGTAAAAATGCACTGTTGCAAGTAGAAATACTTTGATTGATACCCTTAGTATTACAACTGAACCCTGGTTTTCTTTAAACCAGAGGAAGAACAGGCAAAAGTTTTATAGGTCTGTTTGAAATCAGTTTGCTCAAGTTCTGCTTTTGGTGTTTTGGAATTTGTTTGATAAGCAATGTTTTCTGAAGATAACAAATTTAAACTGAAGAAACAGTTTTGGGCTTTAATATAAATAATTTTTCATGACTTGTTAATATTAGATAAAAGTAATGATTTAGATAGAATGTGAAAGTGTGCTTATGTGCTAAACAAGGCTTCTGCGTGGTTTTCCTTTTACTTTTTTTTTGTCTTGGTTATGTTGTTTGAGGGAACTTCTAAAAAAGATGTGGATTTTTGAAAGCAGTTGCCGTTGCCGTGGTGGGTTCTATAGGACAAACGCAGATGAAAGCAAGGCTTTCATAACTTCTGAAGAAACGTCTATTTCAGCAGTTTGATTTCATAGTTCTTGGAGCTTCTGCCTGGTACTTGACTCAGTGCACTTTATGCTTTTTTGGTTCCCAGCTGTGTCAGGTGCCCTGTGTGGCCTTTCCTTATAAATCTGCAGCCTTGTAGAATGACCAGAACAGCGTCCTTGCTTGGATTTATTCATCCTTTGCTCTGTGCAGTACTGGTATTTCAAAGTGACTTTGGTCACTCTGCCAGTGTTTGGACAAGCTCGCAAGTTTGCCTGAGCAAGTAGTTCCCCTGATGGATGGGTGGTCACTTCTGAGCTCTAATACATTGCATATGCAGCTGTGAAGTTCACCCAGTAGCAATATAACTTTACCCAGCACAGCATTGCTACCTACTGCTTGCTTTCTTAGGGTCTTGGAGGCTTGCCTATACATAGATTTTTAATCTCACAGCAATTTGTAGACAGATAAGTAATAAAAATATATAATAGTTGCTGGCTGACTCAGGCTTGGCTGATTGGTCTAATATGAAATTGTTGCTTATGTAGGCTGATCTATACAGAGCCCAGGCTTCACCGTTCTTCCATTGCTTCCTGTAAGGTGAGCAGCCCAAGTGGGTCAAAAGAGTCCTTCTCAGAGAGATGAAAGATTCTCAGAAAGAAAAAAGAGATTACCAGCAAGCTTATTGCCACTAATCTTAGTTCTAGACAGCAGGAAGACTGTAGGTAAAAGTGTCTGGGCTGTAATATGAGCACAGGTGCTGCAGTCACCCATCTGAGATTTACCTTCCTGCCACAGATTTCAGTGGGACCACTCTCTGTTAGGTCTGTGTGGTCGCATTCTAAGTGGATATTGGGCCTTTTTTATTTGCATGCCTTACAGAGATGTTGATAGGATTCTCTCCACTAGACCACTAATAGAAACATGGTTTACAGAGTTAGCATACTTGCTACAGGTGGCAGTCAAGCGAGATATTTGGAGTCATTAAGATCTCAAGACTGCAGGGTGCTGAAGTATGACTGCTGTATATTCTACTGAAATATGACTGGTATATATTAATTTTAAAAGGGAGCAGCTGCTGTTGTTTCTATGTAGGATCTTCTGTGTCATGACACTGTCTGGCTCAAGGGGTGAGACCTGGATTTGAGGGTGGGGGGATAGGAGGGAGGTGGCTTAATATGAGCACTTTGGCTTTTAGAGACTTTTAGCCAATATATATAGCTTACACTTTCCTAAAAGTCCAGTGGAGTTTTATATAGGCTTATTGACAGAGCAGCTGTCTGCTGTGTGTGATTTTCTAAGGTGTTTTTTTTACTACAGTACTTGTATAGACATGTTCTTCATAATGATTGAATGCTGCTTTAGATAGGGAATCATTCCAGCACTAAAAAATAAAACACAGCAGCATTCAGTCATTTCTCAGAGCTGGAATAGGGACTCCGTACAAGCTTATTTGTTTGGGGAGTTTGCATTTTGAGTTTGTTTGTTTGTTTGTTTGTTTGTTTCTTTTTTTGGGGGGGGGGTTGTTTTCTTATGATTTTTTTAGGGGATTAAAAGGGGGCGGGGTTATGGTTTGCATGTGTTTCGATGGGAAGGTTGTCACAATGAATGTATGCTTTTAGCATTTTATCAACTTCTTGCTATTCTTGGCCATAATGTTTTGAAACACTTTTCCTCAGCAGCTCAGGATCTGGCTGGGTATTCACTATCAAGGCTTTTATTACAGAAACAGTCCAAGTTAACTAGTCCTAGTCAAAGAAGATTTAAGAAATCTGAAAATACTTCGGAGGTGAACAAAGCCTGACTTGAAGATTAAGTTATTGTCTGCAAATAAATTAATGGAAGACATTTGATAGTTATTTCCTGAAGTTAGTCTCTCTGAAGCCCAAAAGCGATTGAAAATAATTGGTAGGTGTGTGTGTAAGGAAATGGCCTCTCTAAAAACAAACAAACAAACCCACACCTTCCTGTTCTACAGGGTCTTATTTCCCTAACTTAATCTCTGGAGGCCCATGGAATTCTTCTGCACAAACTAGGTTTAAGGCAAAGTTCTGTTTAGGTTTAACATAGCAAGATACAGAAAGGGGATGGAACAGGGAGAAGCAAGGGTGAGAAGAATTCTTAACAGATGAATAACACCAAGTTCATAGAGTTAATCTAAGCAAGCTAAACAGATTGTCAATACAAGAGTTGGAACATCTGTTTGTTTTGGGTAAATGAGTTCTGTTACAATTTAATGTAGAGAAAAATATTCTTATTATTTAACATTAGATATGTTAGGTCATAATTGTGCTGTAACCAGATATGCAGCTAGTATGAATTTTGTGTATTAATGTGGGCTTTGTGTTTTTTATGTTTACCTTGGTTGTCATATGTGATGTGCTGGTCTGCCATTTTAGGTAGGTTAATGGTTCCTGTCTGCAGTTTCATATTCTCAGACCTGTGTGTTTTCCCTTGAGGTTTTACAACTTCTACTCTTCAGACTGTTTTTGAAACTTATATCCATGCCATTGTTATGCTTCAGTTAGCAAAAGGAATGGTTTGCAGCTGTTCTCCTGTTTACAGGGATGATATTTTTCGTAGCTTCTTTTCAGTTGGTGGAAAGGCAGCTGTTTGTATTTGTACTGTGGTGTGAAGTAAGTCTGAAACTCAAGGGAATTTTTCTTGATTTATTAGGTAGCTTCCAGTACAGTACTTACGTTGTTTTGTCTAAAATCTGTGCTATGTTGAAGGCTGGCATTTACAAAAAGCATCAAAATCAAGTTACTTGGTTTGTCCATGAGAAAGCTGCAACCTTTCAAAGCTGTTGTCATTTTGCATAGAGTTCAAATGTCACCTTCAGCAGAATTGCCATAAAATTACTATATAGCAACTGTGGTTTAATTTTTTCTCAAGAACTCTAGACATAGTAATTTTGGATTTTCAAAGTGGGAATACATATTTCAATTGTGTAAATATGAAAAAAATTATATGTACTTCTATTCTTGATTTCACAACTCAGTAATGCACAGTCATCTGCTTACTGCAGCTCTCAGATTTGTAATACATAGTTACAAAATATTCTAATTGCTTTATGCATTTATAGATTCTAATAGTTAATAAATAGAAAATTGAGTTTGTCAACTTGCTGTGGAGAATGTGAATGATATTTATGTTGCTTGACTAAAAAAGAAACTTGATATGATAGTCTTTCCTGTGTGGGGGAAACCTGTGCATGTTTAATAGCAGTCATGTTTTCCTTGTTCTTTAGTGTCAAAGCAGGAATTTTTAATAGCACGAGTATTATTCCTGAGATTCTTCCACTTTCCAGTTAGTTGGGAAAGTACTCTCTAATAAAGAAAGTACTCCAGCTTTCTGAACAGCAACAGAAATGTCCTTTAGTCTTTCCCTAACTAGATCATTTAGTCACACTTTTCAGTGCTTTGAATTATAATTTTTTTTTACCATAAGACCACAGACACCTTTATTTAATTATTCTGTGGAATTTGATTGTTACCATGGCCGAAATACACAGTATTTCAAAGGGAGTGCTAATCCACTTGTTCATCAGCTGAATAATGAACAAATGAATACTTCTGAAAACATAATAATGTATAGCATTTGTTGAAGAATAAGCTAGTTTGACTACTATAAAATTTAAAAAAGAGCCTGGAGAAATGTTCTTTTCATCCTTGTTTTTGTGCTATCACTGATTTCCAAAGCCACAAGCACTGTATTTGTGCGTGTATGCACACAGTTATCTGAGAAAGTAATTATGAAATGTTAGGAAGATGTGAAAATATTTTAATTAAACTGTAATAGTGGTTGGATGTTAATAACACGGTGAACACTCAAAACCTGTGGGTTTTTTTTTTTTTTAATTCTGTATGGATTTTGAGGCAGAAGAATAATAAGTGGGTTGCTTTGGTCATGTTATAGAGGCAAAGCAGGACTGAGATTATTGAATGAGTTCCTCCATTCCCTTAGAAATGTTTCCTGTGGTAACTTTTAAGAACATGACTGACACTCAGAAAGCAGTTGGCACTTGGCCTCAGCTGGCTGTGCTGATGCACCTCTTGCAGGAATTGGGGATGTTCTGTACTAGAAAAGGAAGCTCAGCAGAAAACTTTCAATTTATACTGTAGCTGTACAACAAGAAGTATTCTTTCTGCTAGCTCATAACTTCTTGAAGAACTTCATAGAAAACATAAATGTAGAATTTTAATTACGTGTTAATTTACTATTCATCATGAGGAAGATTGTGGACTGGAAACTTTATCTGTCCTACACAGAAAGGCAACTGCACTTGGAGGGCTGTGAACAGTCTGACTGTTCCAGAAACCTTATCTAGCAAAACATGTACTTGAATTCACGATGTACAACATAACTGAACAAATAACAGAACTGGATAATGTATTCTTGTGAAGGTGTTTTAGCACTTTAGACATAAACTGGTAAATAAGGATGTGCCTGCAGTTACAGACAAGATCAGAAATGGTAATGCTCTTTTGGAGAGTATATCCCTGGGTTTTAAAGATAAAGGCAAAGCATTTTTTACTTTTAACACTGAAAATCTGTCTCATAAATTGTATTTTTACTGCAATTATGTAGTATTTTATATTTTCATATTCTATTGTTCTATTTAAATTTTAATTCTGAATTCAGTGTGTTGCATACAAAAATGTTTTCTTTTTTACAATGGCAGCCTTAAATTATTCTTCAAGATAGTATTTGATTGGTAGTGTCCTACCAAAAAAAAACTAAACAATAGAAACAATTATTTCTGAGGGGAATTGCTATAGCATAATATTGCTTATAAGATTTTTAGAACTTCTTTTTCTAACATCTGAAAATTTTCTGTATTAAAATAGGTTTCCTCCATTTTTTGATGATAATCCCTTTGGTATATATCAGAAGATTCTTGCTGGCAAAATAGATTTCCCAAGGCATTTGGATTTATATGTAAAGTAAGTCAATGATTCCCAACACTGTCTTTTTTAAATAGCTCCCTGAGTACTGTTTCTAAAAAGTCTCTTTAGAAGACCTGATTTCAGATTCTGATTTTCTGAAATACCATGTTGGAAAATATTTTATATTATGTTTACACTTTCAGTCCAAATAAACAGCTAGATTTGGTAGACTTCAAGGTGGTGATACAGATGTAAGATAATATCTGACTCTCTTTTCTGTGTATTATGGGATATTAAATGCTTTTCTACCTTGTGCAAGCCCTATTGGCTTGTACTGTAAGAAGATCAAGAGGAGAAATATAAGCAGATAATCTGAGTAAAAATTAGGAGAGCAGGAAGAGAACACTAAACTGTTTCTGTCTATAGATACATACCACTTAAATCACTCTCAGCATAATTACTTGAGATAACTCTGGTACATCAGAAGTTCTGGTGTAAAATCAAATTTATGATAGCAGGGGCCCAGTTCAATATGCAGGATTACATACACATGTATTGTGGGTTTAATTGTCAGTATTCAGCAATTGTTGAAGGTATATGGCCGATAAAATAAGGGTTTTTTCCAATTTAAAAATTCCATAACTGAATAATTTTTAGTAAACATTGAAACCAGAGGAAATGCAATTATAAACGTGAGGTTCTCTTAGAACCCTACATAGTTGAATGAATGAGTGAGGAAGTGAAGACAGGTAGTTATTCCAGTGTTCATCACTGGTAGTGTTTTGATGGTGACCGCTCATTGTCACAACTGGGTAAACAGATACAAGCAGAACTAATAATTTGAGAAAGATTTTTGGTTGTTGTTTATTTGTTTGTTTTTTTAAGCCTCCACTGACTCATGGGGTGCACTGAATGAAGCATGTCTGCATCCCCTTAGGCTGACTAGTGTCTCATATTTTTGTTTCTTTGTAACACTTTTCCCTTAGTAGCTCCACAGTTTCCAGTTTAATGTATTCTCATTGTCTGGTCTTCCTAATCCAATTGGTCTTGGAATGAAAATTGGTTCTCTCTTGTAGTATTCTGTGCACTGAACTAAAATATTGTGATCAGAAGGTAGAACACTTCAAATTAGGTTATCATCACTAACAACCCATCCAATATAGTGAAAGCAGTTAGCGACTAATCAGGCTGCCCCTGAGCCTCCTTTTATCCAGGCTAAACAGTGCCAGCTCCCTCACACTTGTAGGACTTACAGCTCCTTATAGGACTCACCCTCCAGACCTGCACGAGCTCCATTGGCCTTCTCTGGGCACACTCAGGCATCTCAGTGTCTTTCTTGAAGTGAGTGGCCCAGAACTGGATACAGGGACACTAGGTGTGGGCTCACCACTGTCAAGTAGAGGGGGACAATCACTGTTCTGTCCTGCTGGCCACACTTGTTTCTGTGGCTTCACTTATTTTCTGCAGTGAGTTGTGAGCACAGTGTCTTGGATGTCAGCCCCTTTTCCTTCTTTTAAACCACAATATACAGAACTGGTTAGTCTGTGAACATCTCTGCATCTTAACCATCTAACCCATCTGTTTTCTCTCTCTTCTTCCAATAAGTCAGTATTTCAGCCAGATAGCAGGCTGGCTTGTGTCCTGTCACATCCAGACTGTCTGAGGTGTTAGTGCTATACGGTGTTTTAACTCTCCATTCTGAGGCAGCAAAACTATTTCCCTTTCTGAATGGTGAGAATGCTTCTCTCCCTAGGGATGTGTACTACCTTGAGTTTATGGGCACTGACATTTTTTACTCACCCGCATCACCCTCCTGTACTTTTTACTTTCTGAATTTGTACCACTTCTGCTTTCCCTCCTTCCCTCCTGCTGCATGGATGTCACTCTTACTGCTTTTGGAAAACTCCAAACAAAATGTCACTGTTACAGGATTTTTGGTCTGGAGAATTCATGTGGAATTTGATTCTCCAGATACATACACCAGCATATCTATTGAATTAATGTTAACATATTTTTAAAATGATTTTTTAGAACCAATGTAATAAAGAACTACTAAACCATCTATTATTTGTTTCAATATTTCGCTGGTCCAATGCAGCAAATACCATCTTTAGTGACAACACTGTATCACCAAGAAAGCTTACCCTTAACTGTTTTATGAATTTTTGAAGCAAGCCAAGGTTGTCCATGAAAGGTTTTCTGGTTTTGTAGGAATTGGAGTGTGTCTTAGGCCATAAACTCTGTGAATCTCTTTTTGGGTTTCTGAATTTCTTTTCAATCCTACTTCTGTTTTAAGTGTGCTTCTAGTCATCCCTGTAGCCTCTTCCATAAGGAATGGCCTTCTTTGTGAAGTAGAAAGGGATATTTCTACAAAGGTGACTTTGTAAAAGGAGTTGGTCACATGATTTGATCTAATTCAAATATTGATTGTCTGGAATAATCATGAGAGTTGTAAAATTTGCTTTCTACATGGACTTTTTAATTAGTATATCTGATAATTTAATTTTTTTCCGAGTTGAATTTAAAAATTGTATTCCTGCCAAATGCAACAGCTTTTTAAACAGTTTCTAGCCCATTCAGTTCTTTGTGCATGCACATGATTTCTTGGATAGGTGACACAGTGCTCTTTTTGGAAAGGATAGTAAACATTACAGGTAGGGATGGAGAGAGGCAGGTATGCCATTGTTATGATTGTTATCAATTGTTATGTTTGTGTTCTTTTGTGTAAATAAAATTGTCTTCTTGTTAAAAATAAGTTTCATATTGTTAAAATTTGGAACTAGCCATACTCTTTAATCTCCAGCATTCCATGCTGTATGCCATCTCTCAGGAGTACTTGTGATTATTGAAATAAGGATAGGTAAACTTTTGTTCTTTCTTGTTGTTGGTGCTTTATGCAACTAGTCCAGAATGCCATTTTCCTAAATTTGAATAGCAGAATAATCTTTGAGATAAAATGTAACTGCTTATAGAAGTAAGAAGCCATATTTTTCTTTCAACTCATAAGTATTCAAGCTAATTACATAAATTATGACACTTTTGGTTTATGTCATAGTTGTTTAAGGCTTAATATTTAAAATACTTTGCTATAAAAATGAAAGAGTTTTATGTCTCCAAACTTCTTTTAATCTTTTAAAATGTTGATTTAGCTTTATGTAGAACTGTTCAGTGAACCAGTATCTCGGTGAGGCTTTTTGCTTTCAATGAAGTTATAGATGTTATTAAACAGATGACTAGCTCTTCCGTGTTTTCCCTGGATATTTAGCATAAAGATGAGGGTGCAGCTTTACCTGCTTTTTTAATATATATTAGTAGCGAATTCTGACAAACAGATTGGAGATCCATTTTGAATTTTGAATGCCCAGCAAAATACAAAAAACAAAATGGTGCTGCTTGGCAAGGGGCAGGGGAGGAGAGAGAGTTTTTTTCCTTTGTTTCTTGGAAGAATCTAAAAGAAATCTGCAGTAATTCTGTTAGATTCTTTTTTATTGTTTACTCTTAAATATCCTAATATATGAGGAAATGAATGGGTCAAAGGGAAGCATGTCTGTATTCTGTAACACTTGACAGTCAAATATAAATTGCTTCTGTTTAACAGAGAGCATATTTTCTTTACTTCAGAGACCTTATTAAGAAGCTGCTTGTGGTTGACAGAACAAGACGACTAGGAAATATGAAGGTCAGTATAAAATCTTTAGTGTAACATAGCACATGGTTGAAAGAATTCTGTAGGAAAGATACAGACCAGCTCTTCATAGAGTTTCTGTTTTTATAAGCATGAAACAGATACATTTTCCCATACATTACTTGGGTTATGCAATCCTAAGTGCAAAATTTAACCTTTGTATTTCTGGTTTTTTGAAAATCATTCTCCTATTTAGATTAATGCTACTCTTCATGATGGTTTCCCTCTCTCCTCACCACCGCCACCACCCTTTCATTACTGTTAAAACCTAGATTACACCAGAAACATATTAAGTCCTGTAGTACAGGGTGCCTGCTCATTTGATCCTTTTTTTGTGGAGGTGTTAATCCCAGAAGGAGCACTAATCAAATTTGTCAATCAAAGTCTAAAAATTATGTTTAATTTTAATAATTTAGGAGTATAAGGATTGTTGTAGTGCTAGGATACCTGGTCATTGTCTTGGTAGGGCTATTTAAGCACAGTCAAATACTTTTCCACCAGGAAGAAATATTTACCCTAATCTGAACAGATATGTGAAGGCAGTAGATACTGAAATTAGCTTGTATAATACTTCATTTCTTCAGAAACATCTAAAAATTTATTTTTGTGGGCAAGGGATATTGGAGGTTTGTTTTTTGGCCCAAAGCACATTGAATGGTAAACATAGGTGAAAAAGGTAAAAGGTGCACAATCATCCACGGTTTTCTTAACATACTGATATAAGTATAAATGCTGTAACGAGATGTCTGATGTTTTCTTTTGGAACCTTTTTTATGGCACAGATTTAGACTGGTAAGAAAAAACAAGAAGTATTTTTTTTTTATCCTTCAGAATCCTCTACAGTGGTTTTCAGGAGGATTTTTTAAGATCAAAATTTTTCAACTCATTTACCAGTGAAAACTTTTATATCTTTGGACAGTTTTGAAGGGTAACAAGAACAAAAGCAAATCTTGACTTAATTCAAACATGGGCTTTGGTAAATGTGTTGGACTGGGTTTTGTGTTGTTTTGGGAGGTTTTTTTTGTATGTGTTTGGTTAGGTTTATTTTGGTGTTTTCCTTACAGTTGACTATTAAATCAAAAACAGTTCTAATTAAAAGCATATTTTGGGGTGGGAGCACTAGCACTTCTGTCTGATCTTTTTCCATGATCGTACTTGGTTTAAAAAGATGTAAATCCCACTGAATGCTTCCTGGTGAAACATTCAGTTAGGTCTGCTTTTGAGGGAGCTGGGTGATGCTGTTGTCCTTGATGCCTCATTGGATATGAGCATGGAGAGTCCCAGTTCACATAAATCTGAAGAAACCCAAACGTGTGATAATGCTTCATTTTGTGGAGCTGTACATGGTATAATCTCGAGTGCTGTGCTGTGATCAGGCCTGAAACAGAGAACCAGATGTTTTCCCCCAGTGCTTAATGCCTTGAGAACAAGTCTGTGCTTGAAACAAGCTTAATAATGAAAAAAGAGACATTTTTGTTTCTTACGTACATAAATAAAATGGACACCCCAGAGAGAATAATCATTACAAGGCAAATACACCTTTAACTGCATATCTAAAATGAAAACAAATGTTTTAATACATTTACTTTCATAACAGTACTGAAAACCTCTTGCTATCATTAAATATCTATAATATTTGAAAAAACTATGTGCTTCCCAAACATTATTTTTATTTAAAATATCATCAACCCTCACTTATTTTCTTTTATAGTGCAAGAATTAGAAAGTATATCTGAATAAAAGGCTTCCTCTAAAATGTTGGAGAAAACAAAAGTAAATAGGACTGTAGTGAATGGTTTTGTGGGTACTTTAAAGCCTGTTCTTGATCTCCATTGTGTCAGAAGAATGCTAGAAAAAGCCCAAACAAACCCCAAATCAAAAATAGTTGGGTTTTATTGCTGGAACTCACGACCTGCTAGGGAATTAACACTATGAATTTACTCTTTAGAATCTTTGAATGATTATCACCTGAGAAAAAGAAAAAAGGATAGGCTTCTTTGATATCCCAGTCCTTGTAATGAAATACATGGTTCAGCATACATGTAGCTTAAAAATATAGTTATTTTGATTTCTTTCCTTAAAGAATGGAGCAGATGATGTGAAGAGACATCGATGGTTCAGGTCTATAGACTGGGATGCTGTACCTCAGAGGAGACTAAAGGTACATTCTGCAAATACTGTATAGGACATCACAAGGAGAAAGCATTGTTCATTTAAGCTGATCTGTTGAAGGTTTGTTGGCTGTTGCATCTGTGTGTTTGTATGTGTATAACCACGTTGATATGCACACTTAGTGATTAAGTGCATATTGGCATTTTTGCAATGCAGAGTTAATTGTATGAATATCTGTTTGCATTTTTGTCTACATACGAACTGTCAAAAAAAAAATAAATCCCTGCTTTAGTTATGCTGAAGCTGATTAGTTAATATCAAATTTAGTTTTCAGGTTTTGTAAGTCATTACTTGTTCTAAGTGGTATTTTACTTGGTGAGGTGGAGGGGGATTGATAATTTGTTGTTTTGAATTTTTTTTTTTCCTTATCCTTACATATATGGAAGTATTTTGCTCCGGGCTTTATATTTTTGTGCCAAGTTCAATTCTGGTAAATGTTTTAATAAAATGTAAAGCACATGGGAGTAGGAGGAATAGGGAAGGTGGAAGAGAAGGATTTATGAATGCAATTCTAACATACTTTTTACTAGCATTGAATTCTAGTATTATATGATGGTACATGTTTGCCAAAGCTGTCAACTGCAAAATGGTTTTAAAGTCCTTTGGAAGTAAAACTGCCTTCTTTCTTTCCTTCTTTAGAGTTTTCTAACCTGTACAATTCCTTACAGCAGTGTTCTTTGCATTAGTGTCTTGACTTAAATTCTAGGTAGATACCCTTGAGTTCTTGGGGGAGAGGGAAGAAAAAGCAAAAAAAAACCCAAACAAAAGAGACAATTTTAAAATGTTCATTATGTTTTCTTGTAAACAGTATCTAATACAAAGTTGTAGGTGACTTTTCTCTTTAAGAAAAATAAGTTTACAGTGTTTCAAATGTGTGGGTTTGTTTTATTTTTAATCATTATTGCACCCAGTTGATGTTTTATATATAAATGTATATATGTGTATGTGTTATAATAAATTCTATTTACTGAAACCTGCAAAGAACACAAACAGGAAGATAATCTGTTTTATAAGTATATAAACTCTGAAGTGTATGACAACCAAAGAAATAAAAAACAAATAAAATTAAAAATTATTGTTAGATTGTACAATCAAATGTCTCAGGTCTAAATATCCTTTGTGTGGCCTTTTCATGAAAAAGATTAATGAAAAAAGAGTCACCATAGCATTCAGATTATTATGAATACAAAACTTGTTTCTTAATCATTGTGATTAAGATGGTTAATGGTTAAATTAGGCTCTTGGAAGATGAGATGGTGCTTAATTAAATTTAAGACGAGGGATGTGAAGTGGATCAGAATTTTACTTGGTTATTTCTCGAGGCAGCTATGTTCTTCAGAGTTTGTTTTCACGATTTCATATGGATGAAGAGATTGAAAATATGAAATGATGCACACAATGCTCCATTTTCCCTGTAGAAAACATTAATTTGTCTATTGTATAAATGATGCATTTATTCATGGTCCTAATAAGGTCCTAAATATCAATATCATATTAACAGTAGCAATGGCTGAAAGAGAGAAAATAATTTCATTAATCATGCTTTCTCCCTTTTGTTTTGTTTTTTCTTTCTGTGTGTTACTTCACAAAACTGGGGTTTTTTTTGCCAAAATGATTACAGAGAGGAGGGATACCAGACACTGCTCACAGTGGAGCAGACAGTTTTCAGGGGCAGAGCAGATTCTGCACATTTTCCTCAGCATCTGGGCAGTATTACTGTGACTGCCACAGAATCTACAGAATTAAGACTCTGCTTTTGGCTGAAGGTTAGAAGTACTAACTTACAGGGCCCCATCTTTCCCAATGAAAACCTACTGATCATGACATCATTTTGAGAAGCCCAAAGGATAAGATAAGATCTCATGAGCTAGTGGAAGCCAGACTTTTATCTTTATGAGGAAATGCAGAATAGCATTTTGCCATACTTTATAGCTCTGTCTGTGGTATAATTTTGAGCCAGTGCAGGGATCATCCATAAGGTTTTTTTAATTCTAAAGTGTTCTGTTGGACTCAGCATGATAGTTAAGCTGTCACTTGCTGAGAAGATAGGGAGATTAATGTCCCTTGAGAGAGGAAAAGATATTTTCTCTTCATTAACACCTGCAATTAATGAAACGTTCCTGAAAGGATCTTTATCTTATAGTCTGTGGCCAGAAGCACGGAGTATTCTCAGTGTTAGATTTAAGACAAGTTAAAACTACAGGTGCTGTGAAGCTGATGAGCAATACTAGAAATTGAAGGGATCCTCTGTGAAAGCAAATAAAAAACTGATACTTCTCTTGGCACTTTCAAGTTTCATAAAAACAATCCATTTGAATTAAGCTGCTTTTATAGCCATCCTTATGAAATGATTTACGGTGAAGCAATTTCTTTACCTGCTTGAATTTATTACTAGGTTAGGAAAAACCACAGTTGGCTGACAGAAGTTAGTAATTTCAACCTCTTTAAAAGCAGTCAATCTGATTGAAAGCAGTGAAGAGGAGGCTTTTTTTCCTTCAATATGGTAGCAGTTTCCCATGCTGCTATGGAGATTCTTAATTGAAAAGAAGCTAGTGCTCAATAAAATAGGTATCTATATTTAGTATATTAACAGTCTAAGTGTGTTTTAACCATATTATTTAAATGTACAATTGACAAAGTGTGGGAATATGTTTGAGATACTGCAAGCTCCTCTCTCACGCCATTTGTTAGAGAAGAGCTGAGCTGTAAATCTGTACACCAGTTTAATAGATCTTTTACAGATCAGTATGATGGCAAGGAGCTCATTGAGGAAACTACTAACATTTTTGTTGTGCTTCTTCTGACTAGCCTCCCATAGTGCCCAAAGTATCCAATGATGGGGATACTTCCAATTTTGAAGCTTATCCTGAAGATGACTGGAACAAGACACCTCCGGTACCTCCTAAAGATCTAGAAATTTTCAAGAATTTCTGAGTGTAACATCTACACTGGACAAGGTATGTACAAATGTCAAGAGTGACCTTGAAAACGTTGCAGATCTCTTGAGTGAGAACCACATGCAGAAATTACATTTTTCTGATTCATAATGGGTTGAAGTTACAAAAATCACTTACCTCACAGGACTTGGTTTTCTACAGTGATGAAGGTTTATTTGCATACAGATATTTAAGTGCTTCTGTCCTTAATTTTTTTAAAATAGCGTGTTGAATCAATTGAGATACTTCTTTTTTACAGATAAGGAAATATGATAGTTCTTAACTATAAGGTTTTATTACTAAGAATGCAGACTCTAGAGGTTTAAGAGTCAGATTAATTCTGTACCCTGGATCTTCTCTCTTACAGATACGATAGGTTGATACTTGTTCCTGAGTTCAAATAGTCCACCTTGTGCTTTGTGCTTTGATTTTTTTTTTTTTTGTTTTGTTTTGTTTTGTTTTAGAAACGGGAAGGAAATTGAAGTGCTGAGAGCAAGTCTGAAGAATATGAAGTTCAAATATAAAGGAAGATTTTCTTTGTGGCTAAGAATGATACTGCATTCAGATATGTGTATTCGTATATAATGTCATAAAAGATGGAGGCAGGAATAATTTTTTGCTGTAAACATTTGACTTTAGTTTAGTAAATTGTAATAATGATAGTCTGCTCTGAAGCAGACTAACTAAAATGATATTTTAGGATTATTTTTCTTAACTTATGGTTGAATTAAGTTTCCTGCTATTCCAGATCCTTTTTGCATAGTTAACTCATAGACTTAATTTTATAAGTTTATACTAAACTTGTGTAATTAAAAGCACAAATTAGTATATATGTATATAATGAATACAGTACAACTAAAGCACAGGAATTGTGCAAAGATGTAAATTTTTGTACTTTGCAGAGTCTATGATTTTTATTTTTCAAATAATGTTTTTCAAGAAGTTCTTTAGGAATAAAAGTCTTAAAAAAGGATAAATGAGTTTTTCATCATCTTATATACATTTTATAATTCTTTGTAAAAAACAAAAGTAATTAAGTTTTAAAAAGATTTGTACCTAAAATTTCCAATGCCTCACACTTACAACCATAGTACTTGAAAGCAGAAAAACAATGGCATGTTTTATTGTTGTTTAAGATGCATCTTAATGCCTAATTTATAAAGCTCTGTTACAATTATGTCTCTTTGAAAACCAGAATTTTGACTGATGATACACTGTCTGAAATGAGATTCCTCATACGAAAACTCGCTGTAAACATGCAACTCAGTCCATCCTGATAAAAGGGCTTTAACTGGCTCTGACAGGAGTTGTTCCCTTGCAAGCTTGTTGTCTTCTCCAAATGTAAAGCATGAGCCATACAGACCTTTTTCATTAGTGAAATTGTTGTTGAATGCTGAACACTTCAGAATATCAGAGGGAAGACTGAATATATAGTACAGCCTTACATTTCTGCTCCTCTGTTTTTGAAAATGTCTTAGTCCCTGCTGCCAGCAATTTCATACGTACAGAGTTCAAACCTTAGATGCACAGTCTCTTTTTTCATCCTGTGCCGACATCTTTCCAGCAGCTTGAGCACACTGTGTATTGGAAGTATTTGCAATATTGCTTAATTTTAAGCAGCACTAAATATCAGTATGTGCACATGTATGTATCTATATATGAATGCACAGAAACATGAAGGTAGATTGAATACTAGGCAGATTCTCTTTTTAGGTTTTTTTTTCATGTTACATGTTATGATACTTTTGTTAATATAAGGGAGTTGATTTTGAAGTGCTTCAATTACAAAAAAGCAATTACATTCTTTAGGATGTTGTGGGTTTCGATAACTTCTAGTGAAATTGTCATATTTAGACCAATTTTTCTCAGAGCACATCTGCTGTCTGGAGTTCTACTACTATGACTTATGGCTCTACATAATACTGTTTAATTAGATCATACAGTTTTTCACAAAAACTACTCTCCACATTTTTTGATCTGAAAGTGATAAGAAGTGTAGGCTGAAGATTTATTCTTCTAAACTAAATACTGAATGCCTTTAGTAGCATTCTAGTAATTGCTACTGAAATTACCGTATTTATGATTTTATGGCAGATTAGTTACTGGAGTTTCCTCATGGAAAAGTGATCTCATTTTTTTTTTTTGTTTAAACAGTACAGAAGTGCTATTGAGAACCTCTAACTTCTAGGGTAGATTATTTCTTCATAAAGCAAGTCTTACTTAAATAGATTGTGTAACTCTTTGCAAAAATGCACAATGTGTAACAAAATTAGGATATTTCACAATGATAATTCTGGAATATAACAAAGCTGTCTTGATGTTATGCAAACAGAACAATCCATAGGAAATTACAGTTGTAATATACACAGCTTACTTTGTGTAAGGGGGAGAAAACAGTTTAGGAGTTTTCTTAATGTGCAAGCTTATGGTATTTTATGGACTCTGAATACTACATCAGTTTCTTTTTGAAAATTTGCATACTGAAACAAGAAGGTGTGCTAAATACAGGATTTTTCTTCAAATTCAAAGCTGCTCTGTGTTTAAATCTTCAGATCTGAAGAAAAGGAGTTGAATTTGAGTAATTTGCCACAGTGGCGGGTAGAAGTTTCGAATGTTTGAACAGCAGGAGATAGTGGATTTTTTTTCGTGAATCTTATCCATTGCTGGCAGTGGATGCACTGACACTCATTGTGGTGGAGACTAAGGAAATGAATGCAATGTTATTAATATTGATAATCCCTTGACTTTACATTATTTCTGAGCCATGTGTACATACACCAAACTGCTGACCTCATCAGCATGCTTTCTAGTACAAAACTGCTTTCAGTTTAATTAAAATACTGAACTAAAAAATAAAACCAAATCATTTTTGAAGCATTATTTTAAGTGATGAACTTAATGTGGTGTTACTACCTGGCTGTTTTATCTATTTGCACAAGTGAGTCTGCTTTAAGTCTTAACTGGGGCTTCATGGCCCACTAATGTAGTTCTGAGTGCTCATGCAGGTAAACACTGCACTAAGAATTCTGGATTTATGGATATTTTTAAGAAGACTAGAAGATTTTTTTTTTATATATTCAAGTAGGGTGTTCTCTGAAGTTCATTTTAATTTGATTCCTTCTGTTAATGTGTACTTTTACATATAGTGTGTTGCATAAGGACTGTTGTCTTGCAAGAGAGCCCATAGGCCTTTGGTATTCTACGTCAGTGAACAAGAACATTAAACATTAAAAAAAAAACCTTTATTTTTGAGTTTTATATACATATATATATATTTGCCCAATTGCCCAATCTGAGGTTTTAAGTGATAAACATTAATTGTAAACTCAATTGCCTTGTAACCAAATTATATAAATGCTTCATGATTTCAATGAAGAACATGCTGTAGATTTTCCTGTAAATGAGCTTGATCAATGAATATGCGTGCTACTGAGCTTTAACTAATGTGATCTTCCACTGTAGACAGTCATTGTTATCGATCAAATATAGGTACTAAACTATGTTTAAATGAATAAACAGGGATTTTACAGTTTTGAAAGCAATGAAGATACGGCTGTTCTTCAGCCCATCTGCTTGCCATTCAGAAGAGTTGTGATGCAGTGCTTCCTATGCTATAGAGTAATTTTTCAGCTTTCAATGACTGTAGCATGATTCCTTTTTGTACTGTACTGTGTACAGACTTCCCATGTTTTGCACTTTTCTATGGCAAACCTTGACTGCTTTATAAATACTCTGTTGTGTAGTAAGTAGTGACAGTAGTAGCAGGCATTTGTGTGCTGCATAATCAGTTTGGACTGCTCGACTTGCGAGGTTCACCTGGGGTAACGTTGCGTGTTGCTGGTTGCTTGTTGTAGCTCATGTGTAAGTAATGTTCAAAATTACAAAGTCAGCCCTCATTGCACAATGAAAAATCACTGTGATCTGTACATAAACCCTAGTAAAACTTTATTGCTGTTTAATTTAATGTAATATCTGTCAAATCTGGATTCATTTAATAAACCTTTATAACTTTTCAAATGTTTAAACCTAGTTTGCTTCCATTTATGGTGGGAGGAGATTGGGGTTCTTCATCTGAGAAAATGGTGAAGGGTTGACAAGAGGAGTAGGTAAACAACTGTTCCTTCTTTTCACATTTGAAGTCTTTTCAGAGTAAGACATAAGTGTTGGGACAGATGTCAGATGATGTTGAAGAAGGACCATAAAGTACATTATCAAAACCATGTCCGGTAGTGCACCAATAATCAAAAGTGTTAACTTGGACTTCTCATTAAACTTTGATTATATGACCCTAATTGCTTTGGCATTTTCACAACTTAATGACCTGAACACTGTCCAGAACACTCAGTACAATTGGTTTCTTTAGGCATTGAAAAATACTACAATGTCACAAAAAATATTTGTACCATGTCAGGCACACCTAACTTACCCTTTATTTCATCTTCCATCAAAACTTGAAAAGTTCATTTTAAACAAAATTTGTTTAGATGTTTTGTGTTAAATTCCTTTTTGAGTCAAATGTATTTTACTTCTTATTATCACCAGATTATGTTATCTAGGGGATTACATAGTCATAGAACCTACTGGATAGTTTGGACTAGTTAAAGGTTCACTTTCTTAAGACAGAATATTTCTTTTTTTCTTCCTGGCTTCATTCTAAAGTCTGCACATTGATGTTTTTCTGTTGTAAACCACTGTGTCATGTGCTTCATGAGGCTGTTAATGGAAAGTGAAGGAACACCACAATGAGCCCTGGCAAGCTTTTAGTCATGTCTTTGACATGAATCAAAAGGACTTTTCAATTAAAACACAGGAGATTTTTGAATGATAGGAAGAAAGAATTTTGTTTGGCATCTTGTTTATACCCCAGCCCATGTGGTGGAGTTTTTTGTTCATTTGTCCTATGTGCTGAATCTGTTTTTGAATGCACATGTAACTCCTTATCTTTTCCAATAGAGACCATTTAAAATACACTTTTTCACTCATTTGGGACAGGTAGGTTTTGTTGGACCACACTCACTACCTCCAAATCTCTCACTTCATGCTTCATTAGGCCTTTTCAGGGCAAAACACTCTTAAAACAGCATTTGACAATAGCCCACTGTTCTGTGACCCACTGTTAACCAGTAAAGGTATGATACCATGAGGAATGGTAGCAACTGGCACTGTTACTTCTGGATCCTGCCCGGTATTTAAGGAATTCTTACATAATTTGCAAATTGAGCCCTTCCGCATGCGAACTCCTGCTAGCTGCTTCAATCTCAACTTCAGAATTCAGGCAGCTTTTCACAGGGAAAGTAAAAGGCTCTTCTGCTCCTCTCAATAGAAGACAACTCCGTGCTGTCTTCCATGCCCCCTTTCCATCTACCCTTCAAAAAATCACCATATATGAATGCATGTCAAGCTTTGTATTTATCCTTGAAAGCAGAAATACTGTAAAATTTTAGCAAGCTGAATTGTACAGTTTTCTTTCTAAGTATTCAAATACTTTTCCAATTTTGTTCAATCATGCTTCAAACTCTTTTATTCTGTGAAAAGTGCAGCAGCCAGTGGAGCTATTATGCCAACTTTGACATAAGGTAGGTTTATCTGATTCACTGCATTTGTTTCAATACCAATGAGTTCCTGGGCCAGTTGAGAGTCTTAACATCTCTTCCTGCATCTGTAGTTCAGGCCACTGAAGTCTCTGAAGCACATCCCAAAACTGATATGTGACTTTAAACACCAAAAATGCAGTCCTGTCTTCTAGTATGCAGAACTCTAAGGTGCCATGCAGGTGGTATCTCTACTGTACTTGTTTTTTACATAATCAGAGGACAGATAGATACCTCAGAAGCTCTAGACTATTTCAGATTAAACAACTAAGCAACTTCAGAGGTTTTTTTAGTTATTTGTTAGTTTTTTGTTTTGTTTTTTAAATTTTTCTCTCCAGCGTATTGTCCCTATTCTGGACTATTATAATAAAGCAGACAAATTGAATGGGAGAAAAATATTTTGGGAAAACAAATAAGCTTGAATTGGACTTCAGTCCAAGAAATAACTTGGTATGCCTGACTAGTACATACTTGGCAATGTACTTTTCTACCACTAACTGTTGTCGAAAAAATGGTGCCTGTTTAGGTTATGCAGGGTTTTAAGCTAAAATTCCTGATTTTCTCAATATTATATCCAAAAATGTTGGTTTGGGAGTCAGCTTATTTCAACTTTAGTCAGTAATCAGTCTACTTTAGAGAATCCTTGATACTAAAATCCCTTGGTTGGGGGAGGACAGTGCTTTTGCAATCATGATGCTCTTAATTTTCTGCCCAAGTGTAAGGTGTGCAGAGGGGGTAATTGTGCTTTCAGTGCCAATGCTGTTGCAATTCACATGAAGAAAGCAGCAGCTTGCTCAAGCCTGCAGAGCCTAAACTTAAGTCTTTTCACCTTGAAGGACCAAGTCTCTGAGCAGCTTTGTGAGAGTATAACTGGGCATCTTAGCAAATATTAAGACTGAGGTATAGAAAAACTGAGCTTTACAATGGCAACTCTTCAGAAGTTAAGCATTAGAGAGCTCATTTTTTTATTTGGAATACAAAAGTAAAATATTCTGTGCTGTTACGTGCTTCTGAAGTTTGGTGAACAAATACCAAAAATTTGGAGTGTTTCAAATTGTGTGTATAATATCTAGTAGCTTCTTTGGTCTGCTTTTATCTCCTCAGTTACAAAGAAATCACAGTTGAATTTGGGACCTTCTAATCAAGATGCTTGTGAAGCACTATTTAAGTGAAGCTGCTAGGCTGTGTTAATATAGTAAATAAAACATTCACAAGTGGCATGTCTTCCATTTGTACTTATGACCAGTTTCCTTTGATGTGTGTTAACTAGGTGGCTTAACATTCTGTTCCTATTTTTTTAGTCAAGCTTTTACCCATTCTACTAGCAGGTTTTGCAAATAAAAAGGAAAACAAACAAAAAAAACAGGTAAGTAAACAGAAGTAGGTAATTGTTTTTTTCCTGTTAATACAGCTGAGCTGTGAATTGATATGTAAATGCATTATCCAGGAACAGCAACCTCTTCAGATTAATAGATTCCTGCTTTGAATGTATTCAGGTTTGGGGTATTTTTTTTATTTTTCTTACTGGCCTGTGACTTAAAGCAGTGCTGCAGTCCTCTGCCATGGCACTTGCTCCTCCTGACACTGCCATCATCCATGTAGCAGCTGCAAGTGAGCCTGCTAATCCAGCTGATCTGTCAGAAATATTTCCCTGCGGGGACCTGGACTTTGGATCAAAAGCACTACTTCCACCTACTTTACCTGAAAAGGAGTTTTCAAAACCTGAGTGTGATTGAAGTATTCCCATTCTCTGCGGGTACTTGCCACCAGGGAGCAAGACATTTGCCATGTTCTGTAAAATAAAACAAAACTCTAACAGTGCATTTCAAATCTATTTTCAAATATTTACATAGTGCTCCCGTGACTCATGTAATCCCCAGCAGAATCTTGATGATGCAAAAAGGAAAGTTTGCTGGTGAATCACTTCAGCAAATGTTGTTAGAGACTGAACCCATTATTTAGTATCACCATCTGCCTATTGAGGAAAGAGAGATTTATAGTAATTATAATAATAATTATTTTAAAATAGATTTTCTAAGCAGTCTATCAGAACATAAATAACCATTACCCTTGAGTCAGTTTTTTTTTTTTTTTTGCTTACCCTTGGTTTTGGATTTTGAAAACATCTGAAATCTGTTTCAGGGACAAGATTCTGCCAGTAATTTTCTATTTTATATTTTTTTTTTCTATGTGGCTGGTGATTATTTACACACAAAATATGGCAGATTTGAAATTATTATGGTAATTTGTTTAATTTTTTTATTAATACACTGAACTGGCAGCCAAATAAGAAGATACTATGCAGTTTAAGAATATTATATTTAACCATATTGAACGAAGCTTTGGATGCAAAATATTTTAAGCTTGGAAATAGGGTAATATTGTCTGAATAAGCAAGTATCATGAAAGTGAGCTCATTTCAATTCTTCAGCTGGGGATTAACACTGGGAGCTATTGAATGAGAAATAAAAGAGGAAGTTTTCTTCAATTCCTCTCTACCAACCTGTCAATAATTATGCAAAAGAAAAAAAAAAGTCTAGATACGGCAGTAGTCACCATTGAAGAGTGAAGTTGGGATATGTACAGGGTATTTCTCAGAACTGCAGTCTGGCTTATGGTGATGCCAACCAGCTTGTCCTCTGTTCTGTATCAGGTTTTACTGGGGTGCTTTCATGTTGGGAGTCACCTCCTGAGAACAGATTGTTGGTTGTTGTCACTATATGCCTTTTGAATCACTTTGAAGTGCAAGTCTTTGATAGAAGTATAAAATCTTGCTCATTACCCTCAAGACCAAGGTTCACCTCAATGGAAAGGGAGCAGCTGAGTTAATAGTATTAACCCTGGTTTTAGGGTTTTTTGTTTTGTTTTTTGTTTTTTTGTTGTTTTTTTTTTTTTTTGGTTACAGTATCTTCACGAAATGATAAATTATTTGAATTTTGATGTGATGTCACATTTCTTAAGCAAAGGAGGCTTTGCAACTTTAAAATATGTGGCCTTTTACTTTTGTTCTATTTATGTGACATATGAAAGTTGCCAATACAAGACAGTTCTGAGCTTCTGAGTTGGCTGCAGAGTAAAAATTTTTTTGTAGGTCATGTTTACTAAAGGATGGGATTCATGGAGGGAAATAGCCTTCATTAAGACAACTTATCCGTCTCGGAAATAAAGTTCCATTGGGCTTGCGGTGACAGACAAGATTTGGTGAAGATTTTTTATATTTCCAAGTATAAAATGAGAAGATTGAATGATCAAACGCTGAAGTGATTATTTCTGTCAGTGTAATTAAAAATTAAAACTAAGTCAACTTTCTTATTATGCCAGCGCCAAAATAATGAGCACTACTGGAAGTTACTTAACTTGTGGTCTCTGTGCTGGATTTTCTGTTTTCAAACTGTTGAAGAGTAATACAATAAAAAATGCAGATGAGGGGTCATTTACATTGTATTGTCTTTCAGCTTCTAGACTACCCTGTACATTGAGTAGAGATGTCATTCTACTTGAAATAATTCATTCCATAAGTTTTCTCTCTCTCTAAATCCCTTCAGTTGATCCGAGATTGGCATAACTTCAAGCAATTTAAAGAAGAAAATCTGAGAGAAGAGTATAGAAACAGTCAATGACATTTCAAACATATGTTGTCCAAAAGTGTGAGGGCTTTGTAGGGCTTTGCTTTGTTTTCTCTGCATGCAGCCATATAGCATATGATGTATTGGAAGCTAAAACAAAAGCCACCTTGAGACACAGCTTTGAGTTACAGTATAGTCTCATATATTGCCAATAAAGTTCTTGCATTTACTTTCCTTAGCTAGTTCCCTTTAAAGGCATCAATAGCTGTATTTTCCTGTGATGTTTTGCAAGTGCTTGCTTCATGCTCAAGCTTGTTTCCCTTTGCCCCAAGGGTGACATTCAGTACAGTTCACTTCTGTTTATTCTATTGAAAAAATCCCTGATCCTGTTTTTTCCTCAAGGTGTTATGAGCGATAGCACCAATACATTACAGATTGTAGCAATGAATTATCATGAAAGACAATGAATGAGGAGACAAACAAAAGAGAGGGAACGTATCCTATCACATTAGAGTATTTAAAAGAGTTTCCAGTAACATGATTAAATTAAAATTCTTTCAATCAAGGCCTTAAAGATACAAAGATTAAGGAACAAATAAAATTACTCCTATTAATGTAAATAGTTCCATATATGCAATTTATCTCAGTTTGCATGTTTTGAATAGTGGGAAGTTAGTAGGGTTGTATGTAAGTGTCGGGAAAAGGAGAATGTCTGGGTAATGTAACCTTACAGAAGGTAATCTTACCTTCTATGAAATGCTCTAATATAAAGGTAACACTCCAGAACAAATGTTTACCTGTGGCAAGAAGGGGGAAAAAAATATATCTGCATTGCATTTATTGCCTGATATGACTACAAGTACATTTAGGCAGTGTGCCTTTCTTTGCTTGGGGGTTGAATATTTTCAGATTGGAAAAAAGGACTAAGTGAAATAAAAATCTTCAGTGCTTATTTCCTTTGATATGTATCCCCTTCTATGAGAATAAAACCAAAACCAACTAAAAAAACTCCACCACCCATGAAGTAGTTGATTTAACACAGATGCAATTTTTAGGAGTTGAGAGAGTACTTGAAACTAAAGAACAGCAGTGGGAGAATGGGAGAGGAAGTGTTACATGCTTGGGTTTGAAAGTTTTCTGTCAGAATCTCATGAAAGTACCTTATGTTGCACCAGAGGAGCTCAGGTCTTCAAGGATCAAATTTGTTGGATTAATTTGAAGCAGGGGAAGGAAATACCTAGAAAAAGTTTTGACTTTCACCTGACCATCTCACAGAAGCACAGGATGGTTGAGGTTGGAAAGGATCTCCAGAGGTCAGCTGGCCCAATGCCCCTGTTTAGACAGAGACATCTCGAGCCAAAACAACAGAATAGTATTTTGTATTCATCTTAAGTGACATTCTTAGAACTGTCCTCAAAAGCTGAGAAAATAAGATATACACTGCTCTTTTTTTTTCTTTTGTATTTCACTGAAAAGTAAAGCATTTCTTTTTAGATTAATCTTTTTTCCATTTTAAAGTTTTCTAAACAGCTGCTAATAACAGGTTATTATTTATTAGTAATATAATTCATTGTTCTCACAACTTAAACTTCAGTGGAGTCAAAATTACAAAGCTCTTTGTCTTTTCAAATCCTACAGAAGGACTATTTAACCTCTCTGGACTTAATAGAGGTCTGAAGTTGTGTAAAGGACCATGGTTTGGTGTCAGCTGCTGCACACTCATTACTCACGACAGGCAAGTCCTGTTTAAAGGTGGTGCTGGCTTTGCTGTCTATAGAGAGTTTTGAATTTTCATTTGGAAGAAAACTGATTTTGTTGGTTAGCAAGTTCATGGTAAAAAATTGTTACCTCAGTGACTTCCATGTGTAGAACCACAGTTTGCAGTAGTTAATAAATATTTTCACCTCAGAAGTGTTCTAAATGGCCCTGGCAATCAGCCTCTGTTCTCTCAAGTCTGAAAGCTCGTGTGGCCTTTCTGTGGATTGCAGAGCCAGGCTGAGATTAAAGCAGGACTCAGTTATTTGCAAACAGAGGGACAAAAGCTGCCAAGCTGCTGGGTGTGCAGTGAATGCAAAGAGTGTTGGTTGCTGCACAGAGCACACCTCTATCAGATACAGAAGTTTCACAAGAAACTAATTTGCGGCCAGTTCTTTCTGTTGTGATAGGACAAGCTGACAAATAATCACATCTTGTGACGTTGTGCTTGCATTTCTATCAGACAGATATAGTCTGTCTGATTAGTAAATGCTGATCCTACACAGCTGTCTGGAGTGTGGAAAGGGAATGTGTCTTCACAAAAAAGCTCATGCAGGAACCACGAGCCCAAGCATAATTCCATTTGGCTTGCCAGCCAACATTCATCATAGGTAGATAGGAACGAAGCAGAGCAAGACCTCTTAGAAAAGATGTTTACTGGGTCAGGGAAGGCATTCAGGACAAAGGCTGGAGCAGCCTCATGACTGTTCCTGGGGCTGGGAGACAGACTTGTGCCATTGGTCTAAAGACACACACTTGCCTGCTCCCACCTGGTTTTATTCAAGCACCCCAAATGTATAACTTCCATATTGCTCATTCAGGGGGCCTCATGTCAACAAAAGAATTCCCTTTAATATTTTGGCTTTTGCTAATGCACAGAGTACATCCTCTTTTCTCCTCCCCTGACAATTGTGCCATGGGAATTGGCCTGGAATACGTGTAATTGAAAACAGAGGGAAGCTGATGCCATTTCCAAGTCATGCCTTTCTTGTGATATACTCCTCGTTTACTTAAGCATCAGTTTATGCACATGCAATAGTAACACCATATATTTTTAATTCCCTTCTTTTGAAATACTATATAATAGTTTAATAAACAGTTTCAACGTCAAGAGACATTTTTCCACTGTTAATTAACAGAGTCTGAGTTGTTCTTTGTCCTTTTGGTGACAGAAGTATAGAAGAAGAATTGTTCTCCCTCTAAATAAAAAATTGAAAGAGGAATAAAATAACCGCAGAAGAACTTTTAAAGTATACTCCGGAGCCATATTTATTTTTAAACAATAGTAAATCATTTAATTGTTTCAACTAGGCTTAGTTCCAAGCAGTTCTAAATTCAGAGTTAAAAGAATTTATCTTAAAAAGATGTGCAGGAAAACAAAACTCTCTTCCTCTCTCATTTCCTGTTTGAATTGATGGGAATTAGGGCTTTTCTTTAGTTAATTTGACATGCGTTGCTCCCCCATGAACCCCTTTAGTCAAGGATCACAGAATGTCCTCTTCTCACAAGCAAAGCATGAATTTATAATTCAGTGTCTATTTTTATTTTCTTTAAAAATGAACCTATTAAAAACATTTCAGTGGTTTTGTACTACTGGGTACAGAAGTGATTCCACTTCCAGCCTGCAATGTGTTCAGTATGTTATACATTGCCTTCTAACACTGCTGAACACAATGCTAGAAGTGTAATACATAGCAGTAAAATCACAGCAAGGTAACAGGAACATCAGCTGACACACACCAAGCGCTCTGGTTCCTCCCAATGGTCCTGATTCAAAAAGGAGGGATAAAACTGAATCAAGTGGTGGAAACTCTGCCCCAAGCATTTAAGTAAATGACCAAGGGGCTTCAAAATGTCCTTAAAAAAAAAGGGATTCCATAGATCTCTGGAGGGGCAGTGTGTGCTCGCTTGGGGCATCCCAGACCTAAGACATTAAATGTGGACTTGGAGTATAAGGAGTCTCAAGAGTTTTGAGATTTAAATCCCAAGACTTTTTACTGTATTCTTGTGAGTCTGAAAAGCTTCAGAGAGCTGAAATACATAGTTTATGATATTTATGTCTGCAAATACAACTTCACAGGGTTAGTGAGGGTAATAATACAAAACAGCTAATTTAACTGGAACACATCTCATTGATCTGTTTTATAAGACAAAGGTAATTTTGTTAATCTTTGGGGGTTTTCTTTCTATACCTTTTTTTTTTCTGTTATTTTTCCAAGAAGCTCTAGCCTAGAGTGGTACCTGTAGATTTATCCAGATGAAAAGTAGGTAACTGTTTAACTGAGCAACTCCCTATTCAGGTAGGTCAGGATCATAAAAGTAGCTCTGTTGTGATTTAAGAAGGCTGTGATGTTGTTATGCTCTGCTATCCTTTTAGGTTGCCTTTACTCACTGAAAAATAGTTTTTGTCATCACATGAATGGCTATAATTTTGGCTAATACTTGAACGTGGTCATGAGATTGGAATGATTATTTCTCCTGTAATAGTTTATGAGTTTCCAAACACTTAAAGAACATCAGTTTCTCTGTATGTCTGCAAGTCTCTCTCCCTTAAGCCAATCAGGGGGTTAGCATCATAATGTTTCTGATTTTTATTTAATGCAACAGTGATTATTAAATTGATTGTATAAGTCAATGATCTTGAAGGAAGAAAATATGGTACATGGGCTAGCACCAGAGAATGTGAAGGAAAAGACAAACAAACAAACACAAATAAAACTATTTTTTTGCTTTAAATAGTCTCACAGAGAAGTAGCTGGGAGAGAAGTTAAGGACAAAGTGATTCAAGTGATTTGATTCATGAGAATACTTCAACACACGATTTCACAGACAGGAAAACTTTTATTAATACACCAAAATATTTTCAGATCCAGGTCCCATATGGAGTTTTTAAAAGGTGTGATTCAAGAGGCTGGAAATGTGTCATCTTCACGTACAACAAGTGTGCCGTGATCCAGTAAAGAACTTCTGCAGACCTGTCACAATATGATCTTTCCATAGTATCCTATAGACACATCCAAATAGTGGAAGAAAATCTGAAGGCCTGAAGTACACTGGATTTTTGATTGTTGTCAGACACGAGTGAAGGGAGCCTGGCACCCTGAGTCACCTACTGCAGCCTGAGTCAAGGCTTAGTATCTTCCAGGTGGTTTTCCAGCATAGTCACTGTAAATGACCTTCTGGGGCAAGATTAGTCCTTAAATTAGTACAATGAGAACTTAAAATTCTTTGATACTTTTATCTCTGTGAGTGTGGTGGAGGTGTCAGAGCATCCTGGTGTGCAACGTCCAGCTCCAAACACCAGCACATCTTTTCTGCCTCTCCACAGACTTTCTGCAAAAGCAGCATAAACACAGGAGTCAAAATGAGGAGGGGTTTTTTTTTGGTTTTTTTAGTAAGATGAGAGTGTGTGAACACAGTCCAAGAGGAAGAAAGGAAAAAGAGCTTGTGGGGTAGATCCTGTGGTCTGGGGTTTGCACTAAGAAGTTAAGTGACAGTCAGAGAGTGAAAACAGAGCTCTGGCAGCTCGTAGGGGGAAGAGGTGAGATCTCAAAGAGCAACGGGACAGGAAAAGGAAGTTGTCACACAGCCAAAATTAATTAAAAAAAGAATGAGGCTGAAAGGACTTGAATGGAGAGATTTCATTTGCCTTACATTCATCTTCACTCATATGAAAAAGCAGTATCCTTAAAAAGTAAACATATTCAAGGGTTTTTAGCATGTTGCTCCCTAGGAATAGGCTTGTTCTTGAAGCCCAGGTCAGTCAGCAGAAAAATCCCCTTCTCCCGAGAGGACTGTGGAGTGAGAACAGACCTGTCTCACCTCAAGAAGCTTTGCAGAGCTGCAGTGCTCCTGTTCACTGCACAGACAGGGCTCCTGCTCCAGGGGGCTGCTGCCATCGTTTAAGCAAAGCTCATTGCCCTGCTTTGGAGGCTGTAAATACACAGTTGTTTGGTTGTTTAGTCCTCTCCTTGAAGTCCTTTGTCTTTTTTTTTTTCTTTGCTTCTAGTGAATACTGTTCTATTATATTATGAGTTACTTAAATGAACTTATCTACTACTGCAGTTTTGTGTGAAATAGCATAGACTTTAAACTGAAATAGTGGGGAGGAACTTACTCTCCTTTCTTGAGCTTAGGCAGGCAGACAGACATGCTCACAAGATGCCTCAGTCTGATTGAGTGAATGCCTCAAATCCTCTCATACCGATTGACACAGGCAACTACAAAAACACAGTCTCCCAATTAAGTTATCTTTTGTAAAATAGTGGTTACTTAAGCAGAATATAAAAGGAAAGCAGTTCAAAGACTACTGTTTACTTTCTCATTCCTGACCATGCTTTTTCTTGAAGCTAGGTGATGCTACAGGGGCAAGCATCAAGTACAGATGAGGCTTTGCAGCCTGATAAGGAGTCTAGCATTCCATCCTTGAACCACAGATAATTGCTGCACAAGGTAAACAGTCTGTTACTAACAGGAAGCACACATCCCTTCTTTCTCAACATCCTACCTACTTTTGTAATAGTCGTAATTTGTAGTTGAACACTTACGAGCTTGCTGTCCTTCTATTCTTGAGCCTGTAGGATAGAATACCTTGGAAATTCTTTTGTTCCTTTCTTTCATAAGGAAATTGAAAGGACAAGGAATAAATAATGAAAAACAGATTATTTTTGTAATCATATAACAAGTGAATAAATAAAATGCAAACAGCTCAAATAATTGCAGCTGTGTTGCCAAGCCTTGGCAGTCTGTCATAGTGAGTTTGACTGTCTCCATCCAGCTGAGTTTGCAAAGAGACAGGGCTCATGGAAAGGAGGCTTGCTTGCCTTTTCTGTTCTTCCACACTTAACAGCTTCCAAGAGGGAAGAAAAAGCAGGAAACCAGCACAAATCCTATTCCCTTGCTTTCCATGTATTTCTAATCCTCTCCCAAAGCAGGAGCAAACAGCTGTGAGTCAAGGGTGAATCATTTGCTCTCAGTCATATGTTGAAGAGCTGCTGTGCCCTTTCGTGGCTGTGAGCACAGTGATGATTAGCACTTACATAAAAACCGTTCTGGTGCAGCTGCAGGTCCTGGGGTGCTGCAAATGATACAAATGAGGTTGGCCAAAGCCCCTTCTATCACAAGGCATTCTCTAGCTCACGGGTTTACACTTGTATTGTGTTACAAAGGCTTTGGCCAAACTCCTTTCTTCCCTAAGGAAACTCAGCACAGCTCCCTCACCCATCACAAAGTCCAAATCAGAATCACATTTCTGGACAATGAGCTGGACTCCTGGCCCCAGGCCCAGCTCCTGGGTCTCTCTGGAGAAGCATATAACAGCCTTGAAATCTGCCCTGAACACACTGTGGGGCAAGAGAGAAGAAAATGCCTTCTGCCCATCAAAAAAAGCCTACAGCAGTAAGGGGAGATGGATGTGCCAGAGCTGGATGGAGCTCTTGATGCTACCTAAGTTAGAGGAAACCTAGCTCTCCGCCCACTCCTCAAATATATGCTACATTGGTTTTGTCTGATTTCCCTCTAGTATAAGAAATTTAGGGGGTGAAAGCTGAGATCATTTTCTGATAGAGCAAAACCATATGTTAACCTTGAGTGCTATCATACTTGCCTCCAGCAGCCAAGAAACCTCCATTTCTGCTTCACATTATCACTGGGCAACACTTTGATCAGCAGGAAAAGTCTAGGGAAGTTCTCTGTGGAGAGCAGACATTTTCTGGTGTGAATCAGAAGGGTGGCTGCCCTTGCTCAGCTGTGAGGTCCCTAGAAATGCGGGTCCTCCCTTTCACTTGCTTGGTGAATAAGCTGTGCGTGGTCAGTGCTGCTCATGGAGGGAAGGAAATTCTGATAAATCAATAGTCAGGAAATGGACTTGCAGAGGATGCAGATGGCAAACTCGTGTCTTCTCAGAGCTATTTTCTGTGGCAATATTGACAGGGTTATTTTGGTGTATACAATGATTCCAGCTGTCACTGCATGGAAGTTTTGCATTGTGAAAGAGAACATTTGACTAAACAAAAAAGCTTGGGATTTTTCAATTTGAAATTGTCTGTGCAAAACTGTACATGTAGGGATTAAATCTGAGAGTTAGTTACATTAAGAAAATAGCAAAAAGAGAAATCTTCATTTAGAGTATCTGTGACAGTCATACCAGGTGGCCCTCTCTCAAACTTGAAGGGTGGACTCTCCCAGGGCCAAGGCAATCTGTGCTCTGGCTTTCTCTGCGTGAGAGAACGGCAGACAGGCTTAAAACTTGCATTGATACTTAATTTTTTTCTATATCAGTTCCTCAATCTTACCTCTAAATGACCTGCAATGTATTCATTTTTCTCAAGCCCATGGCCTGGGACATGGGTACTCCTCTAAGTATCTCTAATCAGAAATGTTTGTAATTGATATCTGTTTGTGTGTTTTTGGTTATTGAGAAAGTAGAGCAGAAAGACATTTACTAAATTATTTTTATTAAATCCTGGATATTGTGTACTAAATGGAAAAATCAGACATTTTCCAGAAAGGTCTTTGATATCTAACAAATTATCAGTGACGTAAGTAGGATTTTCTACCTAATATTGTTATGAGTATGTAGTTGTTCTCTTTGACGATTCTTTAAATACATCTCAACAGGAGTGTATTCAGGGATAAAGAATGCAGTTACTATTCCAGAGATCCAACTGAATTTGGAAGCTTTCCTTCCATTTTGCTGTAATTCTGTCACTGGAAGTGGTGCTGTTAAACATGGTAAGGGTCAATGAGAGAGAATTTAATTATATCATGCTGACAGTTCTTATGCTTTCCATGCATAAAGTATTAAGTGTTAAAATCCATGGACTTATTAATAGAAAAATGAAGATTAATATCTTATACTGTAAAGAGAAGGAAATCTGTCCACTGTTAGCAAAAAAAAAAAAATGCACCCTGATAAACTGGACAGGTATAATCTTTTATGGGAAGGACTAGAATAACAGAATATGACATTTGGCTTTGTTAATGAAAAAAGGCTTATGAAATAAACCAAAACTCAGATGTTTGATCACTTCAGGGTGATATCATGTAGGCACTCACTGCCTCCACATATCCTCACTGTACACTTTCCATGCACAGTTCACTGTGGAGGGGGATGAATAGAAACAGCTGCCTTGCCTCAGATATTCCAGATAGCAGCTTGTCAAAACAATCTGCTGGTGAGCAGGGAACTTGTTGTGACTAAGTAATTTTTAGTGGATGTTTCATCAATTTGTGTAATTTTCAAAGCTCTGCTTCCTTCAGGATTTTCTGAGTCTTGGGCAAGAGTCATAAAAGACAGCTAATCTAAATGTTATTTGCCATTATGGATTATTTTTACTCTGCCCCTAGCACACAATTTTAGTCTGTATATGTGCGTTTATCAGTTTTGTACTGTGTTCAATGCAGATGAGTTTACTGTGTGACCAGGCCTCTTGGATGTGAGTCATCCAAATAATTAATAAAAGTGTCATTTACCCAGAAATTTCAGTGTCCTGGATATTACAAATGGCAGTCATAAGGAAAAACTGATGTGCAAAGTTAAATTACTTGCTAAGGGTCACTTAAATGGTCAAATTCAGCCTGCCATCCAAGACTCCAGACATCCAAAGCCTTTTTTTTTCTCTGACTGATCCTTTGGTACTACCAGTGATGCAGGAGCACAGCAGAAAAAATAGGCACCATGTAACTTGTGCTCATATCCACCTCTGTTAAAATGAAAAGCAAGAAATATGATGAAGTTGAGTTAACAAAGACTTCAGGACAGCTGAGATAACTTCTCTAAGACAGCATTCTAAGAAGCTGCTCTGCAGCAGTAATAGCATTTCAGATATTTTTTGAAGTGAAGACAAATTTATTGCATTTACAGACTGAAAACATAGCTCAAAAGATTGGAGTGAACACACTGGCTATTTTTTCTCACAGAAAAACAAACACAAATTTGTAGTGTTTCTTGACTTTTTTTTCAACTGTGCATTTGAGTATGAAGTATTATTGGAAAAAAAAGTTTGAGCTTAATGAAAATATTTTTTTTAACAACTGTGAATTTACACAGCTTCATAATCCTGAATGGTTTTTAATGATCCACCTACCATTGTTTCTTCAATATTGTGATTAATAGGTATTTCATCAGACTCCCCAAAGCTTTGTACTTACAGTATTTTATCCAAGCCACATGATGAAAATGTTTATCATTTGGATGAAATAATGAAAATTACCTTATTTGATTTCCTCATGTATTGCAGCCAAAGTCTGTAACAATAATGAAGATAAATACAAATTCAGAATATTTTAGCCAAGACTTCGTAATGAAAAAGCATCAAAGACATTATATTGAAGTGTGTAATTGCTCTTTGTCTGAGACAGAGCAGCTTGTTTGATTTGCCTCATTTGGGCGTGTTTACACAGTGAAATATTCTTGATTTGTACATTTAAATTGTGCAAGAGTATAAAGACACCCCCCAGAGTCCATATATGAGGGTGTAAAACTGCAACATTGTATAGAATAGAGCCACTGAGATATTTTTTCAGAAATAAATAATCTCTAGTTCTAAAAACAGAATACCCTTAAAAAATACCAAATTGCAAAAATAACTGTAGCCACTCCCATGTTTACCCCCTAAAAAAGCACTATTCCATCATACAAATCACAGTGGCTGTTAATACATCCACACAGACCTCTGCTATTTTTTCCTGGTATTTGTGTGTCAGACAGTTAAACCTGTTTTAGCTGCTCCATTTGAGACTGTCTGCAGAGGAAGAAAACAGGAGCTGCACGAAGCAACCCACCAGTGACCTATTGGGTTTCACTGAGACTGCTGTGTGGGATTAAGTGGAGAGATTGCAAATAAAAGGAGAATGGAAAAATCTATGCATCTTTGTGTCCTGAGGCAATGTCTGACAGTTAATTCAAGCCTTCTTAGTGTCATATATGCAGTGTTGTATCAGCTGAGAACCAAGATTTTGCTGCTGAGTTGAGGCTCCAGGATCGCCTGTCTGCTGAGAGGACATGAGAATTGCTGGTGTTCCCAGCAGGCTTGATAACAGCAGCCCTGGTGCCTTCTGCTATTGCCTTGGTTTCACAATAAATACGTAGTTGGTGGGTGGGTGTTTCCAGTCAGCGGTGTCTACAAAGCTGTGTTTAGCAATAGTCATGGAGCTGTAAAAATAACCATGCCAGACTTTCTCAACAGCTCTCTTTCCCTGGCACTGAAAGGCAAAATATATTGCTTGAACTTCCCACACTCTGGACATAATTTTAGGGACTTTCTTTTTTAGTCTCACACATCTTACTTTCCTTTTACCCCTTTCCACCTAGAAAATATTGGATGCATAAAAAATGTTTTAGGCAAAGACACGGGTGATGGCTAGTCTGGAAATAGAAATCACAATTCTGTAATGTCCTCTTTGGCTTTTATCAGTGCAAAGATGGCCTCAAATCCCTTGTTTGGTTTTCCCATCTTTGGGAAATCAGCTCAGCTACAGTTTCCAGTAGCTATTAACATATGTTAAAAAGATTTTTCTTCTGATCATAGCAGAGACTACACGAAGCCTCAGATTTTGGAGTCTGGATCTGTTGTCAGATCCAAGGGTGCTAGGTATGGAGAGAAAAGGGTTCTGCACCTCTCTGCCAGGCAGGCGTGTTCCCCACAGCATATTTTCTTGCATTAAGTCTAATTTCAAATGTGGTTTCATCCTCCTCCTTGCACTAGTCTTTCATACTGAGTTGATCTCATTGTCTGGCAGCTTTTCCATATGTTCAAATGTTTGCCTTCTCAGTTCCATCCTATTACTCCTAATAAACTCCCTCATACCATGTTTAATAACTTCTCCTCTTACTACCTCCAACTATATGCAGACGATTATGTTTCCCTGTAGTCAGAACTTAATCAGTTTGCACATGCTGAACACATTAGGAACTTCCAGGGTTTTATGTGCAGAATAGTTGGCCACATATCACCAGGATTTTCTGAAAGAGGCCAGTCCCTCACATGTGCCAGTGACCTGGGAGCACAAGTCCTAGGATCTGCTGAAGGTTTTTCCAGTGGGAGAGTGACCAGGGGATGTCTGTCCAGGCAGAAAGGGAAGCAGGGGGAAAGAGAGAAAGAGAACAAGAAGGAGAGTGTTCATTCCCTTCTAGCACCAAGAGGAAAGCTGGGTGTGGGTGGCAGGAAAGGAATTTTATTACATACTTCTTCCATCTCTCCCTGCTTCCTGGTGTCAAATTTTTATTTACCATTGCCCATATATTTTAGCCTTCTAACTCCTCTACACCTCTAAGATGTGTGTGTCCAGCTTCATTTGGAGCAAGGGGCCCTGGACAAGTGCAATGTGACCCAGTGGACACCAAGAAGCACCAAGAGGTGCTTCCTCTCAGCTGTAGAGGAGAAACAGGCAATAAGGAAGGAAGCAGTGAGAGGGAAGAGGATGTTTGGGTAAGGTGGCTGCTAATCCACTAAGTAAAAACAATAAGGACCCCTCATGTTAAATTTAGATGGACCCAGACAATACTATATTATTTGTCTGGAGAGATTAGGATAGCAGATCATATTCATCCCATTGTGTACAGATTTCCCCGGCCAACTTGCACCTCCTTACCATGAAAGAACTTGCATCAGCATCCTGTGCTCTCGAGCTGTAGGAAAGTCTCTTTCAGCTGCTACCTTATCTCAGACGTGTAACTTCCACTGCCTAAACAGTGTAGGTACATTTGGTCCATCCCAGGCCCAGCAGACACAGTAATCAGTATGATTTTGCTAAGGTGGTTTTTATATGCTAAGGGATTGATTTTACAGATATATTCTGATTATCCAGATTAAATAAGACTGTGTCCAAAAGAGTGGGTCCTGGCTTTCCTAGTGTTTCTGTAGAGAGAAAATTCATCCAGTTTGTGCAGGATCCATTCAGTTTCTACTCTTATCAAATATGAACAAACATTATCTCCTTTCCAGTGGATGTACCACTGATGAAAGTCTGGGAGGAGAGCAGTGTTCTTGTTGGAGTTAGTAGGTTGTTGTGAGAGGAAGGGGTCTGTATTGTATGGCGCTGCTGCCTGTGGGGTTGCAAAAGAGAAAAAGCAGAGGGCTTTAATAAACTGCTGATGGCTGCTACCATCTTTGGCATTGGCCTTTTGAGCCCATTGTCAACTGGGGAAAGGTATGAAAGTTTTTAGGTAAGGGACTGATGCTTGTGTCAGTCAAGAGTCCACCATCAATTCAATTTGTCCCATATGAGAACCCACTGACAACACTCAAGTACCAAGGGAAATTCTGTACAGCAAAGTGCCCAAGAGAAGCACTCTTTCTTTATATATTCCATGGACTACTCGTAATGAAAAATTGTGCCTGGGCTCATGTTTAGCAGAGGCTTTTGGTTTTTAAGGGGGTTTTATTCTTTAAAAAAGGCACTTAAACACCAGAAAGCAGGGCTGAAAATACCTTCCTACTTAACATTTTCATGTAAATGAACTTTCTTACTCACTGGGTTGGCTTTTTAAAACAACTTCATTTGAATCTACCTATTTTTCCCTTGCACAATGGAGGGAAGCATCAGTACTTTTCTCCCTGTTGCACTAGGAAGCAAAGCACCAAAGTCTGTCTGACCTGCCCATATATATTGGGCATTTCCACCTCTGCTAGTTCATCACAGAGAACCCAGTGTGTTTGTTTTTTAAAATATAAATAAAATTTAATATCAGGCAGCAAGTTGTCCATGAACAGGGAGTCCTTGTGGCCAAGGCCAGTGGAATCCTGGAGTCAGGAAAATCATTTGGTCAAGGGAGGTGATCCTGTCCCTCTTCTCAGCCCTGGTGAAGCCACATCTGGAATGCTGTGTTGAGCTCTGGGCTCCTCAGGCCAAGAGAGACATGGAGCTCCTGGAGCAGGTCCAGTGGAGAGCAACACAGATGATTCAAAGGCTGGAGCATCTTGTATGAGGAAATGCTGAGGGGGCTGGGCCTGTTCAGCCTTAGGAAAAGAAAACTGAGAGGGGACATCATCAATCTCTCTGTGTCTGAAGGAAGGGCATCAAGACAATGGAGCCAGGCTCTGCTCAGTGGTGCCAAGCAACGGAACAAGAAGCAACAGGCAGAAAGTGAGGCACAGGAAACTCCACTGATCATGAGGAAGAACTTCTTTCCTGTGCAGTGACCATGCACTGGAACCGGTTGCCCAGAGAGGGTGTGGACTGTCCCTCACTGGAGATTATTAATGACCATCTGAACACAATCCTGGGCCATGTGCTTTGGGATGACCCTGCTCGAGCAAGGAGGTTGGACCAGATAACCCACTGTGGTCTCTTCCAACCCTCACCCTTTCTGGGATTCTGTGTGTGTAATCTAAATAATCCCTATCCTTATTTTTCTTTTCCTAAAATACATGTGTCAGAATATGAAAGGAGTTGAGGCAAATTATACCTTTTCTAAAAATATATAAATATTAAAAATATACAGATGTTTCTTTTATAGCTCACTAATTTGACTGGCCAGTTGCCTAGTGTTTTACATCACAATGTCTCCTGGGTAAGGACTATGTCCTCTTTTTGGTGCCTAGCACACTGGAAGTTTGCAGTTGATTTCTAGGTAGCAATTCTAGTAAAGGGATAAATTAAGAAACATAATCAAGAAGTAGGTGAAAAGGGCTACCGAGATGTCTGTGTTTAAAACAACTCCATTCATGACATCGTCCCAGAGCTCATTCTTTTTCTAGCATAACACTGAGCAAAATGAAAATAATTTATAGCCGCTTGCATTGTCTTGAAGCCCAGAATGTGACTTAGAAAAACAAATTGGGATCACAATGAAAATGGCTTATTACCGAAGAAGCTGAAGTAACAGCAGATATAATCCATCATGTATTTGTCTGCCAGTAAAATTGTGCCTTGTATGAATTTACTGCTCTGCCTTTCCAATTCTGCAAGTTAATACATACAGAAAATTTCTTTTAGAAGATTACAGAAATATTTCACTGGCATTAATCAGAGAGATTTTGTCCTGTCTGAAAAGATAATAACCATCACCATTTCAGGGGTGCTACACTCAAAAGCCTTACAATAGTATTGAAATGCTCTCAGGGTATTTGAAATGTCTGGAAGTTGTTGAATGCAGCCTGGACTTCTTTTTTTTTTTTTTTCATTTGAAATGAAAGCTGAGCTGTTCAATCACAAATGAGAACAATAGTGGCTTTTAAAGGAATGTAGTTGCAAGGTTGGCTTTTATTGGCAGTTTGTGCAAGGTCTGTGCTTCCAGAGTGCTGTCAGGTACACGTCTGCAGTGATTGAGGAGCTGGGCCTACTCTTTCGTGTTGCTAAAACTCAGATTTGGTCTTGCAGTGCAAAAAACCATGAGAATGGCACCAGCCCAGCAATAATCAAAGACAGGAAACAGAAGAGTCTACTCTGGAAAGGGCACTGTAAAAACTGAATTATAAAACAAAATGTCCAGATTCCACTGGGCTGGGTGAAAAAGCCACTGTTTCTCTGTTGTTACAATAAGGTTTTAATTAAAGGTAGATTCTGGTTATAAGTATTACAGCAACTGCATCGGGATAGTACTTAGGTAAGTGACTAAAAGTAGGACTTTCCCAAGATTTCAGAGGGAAGGTTTTGTGTAGGATTTTATATTGACAGATTCAAAGCTTCTGTGAAACCATGATGTAAAAAGAAATATTCAGCAATTCATTGACTGATGCTGATCAAAAATTACATTAAATTTGTTAAATCATTTGTCTCTCCTAAAGGAAAGTCAGAAACATGCATGGAGGAACAAATAGTTCTCGGAATAGGGAATCAAAAAGCATTAGACAGGTCAAAGCACATTCAGATGTGCTTCAGTAACATCCTGAAGAAGGAAGCCTGGCAGGCAGAATTGTTATAATTTTATTATAATAATAAGAAATTTATTATTATTATTATTTTTATAATAATCGCCCCCGAGGAGACCCCATTGTGCTACAGTTCCTCAGGCCTGTCCCAGAGCTTTTGACCTACTCTCCACAAACATCTCTTCCAAAAATCATGTTCTGCAAGTAGGATACTGCAAAAAAAATGAAATATAAATTAGACATATTGTTACCAGACTCTTCCATGTCATTTGTTTTTTAAATAGAAATGACCACTATGATGAATACATAGTGAAAAAGTATAAAAGTCAATATTGCAACTCAAACCTATTCAAAAGGGATTGTTTTTAAATTGAAGGAATGTTTAGGTGATCTGAGTACATTGCAAGGTATCAAGAATTTCCTGGATCATCTTGAGATTTTTTTCTGGGTCTTAAACTCCAAAGTCAGTAGTCTATTCTTTTCGGGAAACTGTGTTCTCCCAAAGCAACCTTTGATGTTATAGAGTTTTTCACCCAGTCAGTACAGAATGGTATTTATGAGGACATATTCCAGATATACTGCCACATTTCCACCACATGTGTGTGTATTGAGCTATTTTTCTCTTCTAACATGACAGCTTTATCTCAGAACAAGTTTCTGAAACTCCCTCTTACCTTGTAAATTCCTTAGATGCAGTTGTATGATGTTGAGTTTTATGTAAAGAACCAGACATACATTGCAGCATTTAAAAATTACTTTTATCCTGTAGGGTTGAAGACATTAAATAATTTTAAGAAATCAAAAGCAACCTGTCCTTTATCATAATATTTCTGGAATCTCAGCACATGCAAGAGTATACATGTCAGAGGTGAAAAAATGTCTATCTGTGGTTATACTAAACATGGTAAACAGAATAGCCTATGAAATCAATTTCTTGGTTCTTAAGTTGAAAACACTCAATAAAATTAAATCCTTTTATTATTAATGTTTATTTTCCTTACAGTACAGCTACAAATCCTGGCTAGACCCTACTTTTCTAAGTTTTATATGGAGGTAGTCTCACTCTGGAAAGACGACAGCCTACGCTCATGTACAGATAAGAAAGCCACATAAAGGCATCACATCAATATGGAAAAACCAGTGGGGAAAACAAACAGAATACACAGAGGAGGCCAATTCTCCATCAGCATTAACTTTAAATCCTTGCTTGTCATTATCTGTAATTGATAGACTCAATTACAGGGTAAAAGAAAATAGTTAATTTTAACACCATTATAGTTTGATTTCTGATGTTTGTCTGATGTTGGCTGAATGGGAGACTGTAATACATAAAGGCTACAAAATCCTAATCAGGATTTTGGGCATAAGTTGAAAGGGTACATACTTCACAATATGAGGATTTGCATCATTGCCTTCTCTTGATTCTCTGCATCTGTGGTCCAGTGGCCAAGTGGGATTGTCTAACTCATTCCATCCTTAAGCTATGTGACAAAAACAAGCAGCCCAGATGCCCTCAGCTTCAAGCAGAGAGGGAAGGCATTCTTACCTAGGTGCTAGTGCAGTGTTCAGAAAAGCTGCTCTCTGGCCCTGATAGGATGAGGCTATGACCTCTTAGCATTCTGCATGGGCTTGATCCCCTGATTCTGGAGATCTCTTGGAGATGTTGATTTACCTTCCTACAGAAGCCAGGCTCTGGGGAAATTATACATATCTATATATTTTTTCAGAGTAGAACTAAGTACCTCCCGTATATCTGAGATCTGAAAACTATACTTCTAATATACCAGTTATTAGATGAAAACTGCCTTTATATTAAACAAACATTCTGACTCTTTATTGAGCATAGAAACTGTAGACATCTCAGTAGTTTTGCTTGTTTTTACAGAAACCAAATAGAAAATCTCTTTTCATTTGAAAAAATACAAATAAATTCAAACAACCTGAGTTGTAGCCTCTGCCACTAAAGTTAGGAATGTTATGTAATGCATTAAAAATGAAAACCTTTATCCAACAGAGATGAATATTTTATATGAACATTAAAATAGGTGTGGTTTTACTACATTCCACTGCTTTAATAATACAATAGACCCCTAAGCACAATGGAGTAGGGCAAGTAAGCATGATGCCTGCTTTATATTGCTGAAATAGCTCCCAAGAATAGTAATGAATATGATCTCAGTGGATGCACTATAAATCATATTCTAATGAATTTTCCTGTTTGAATGGCTGGTTGGCAGATGGACATGGCTACATAAAGGGGAAAGCTGGGGGAATGAAAGTACAACAGAGTCTGTTGTTAGGATATTGTTGCTAGCAGTGAGTTCTTGCCTGTTTTATATGAGGCCTACCAGGAAGCAGTATTTTAGTAGAATGTTGTGCTTCACCTTCTGATGTCCCTTCATTGAAAGTGGGGAAATTGGAAAGAGAGGAAACAAGGCCTCCAAAAGAATAACAAAAGGAATGAGAATGTTTACAGTCTTCAAAATCCAGAAATTTTCATGCAGTTATGTTTGAGGATCAGTGCATTTGTTGATTTTCTGGGAGTATTCCCTAGGTAGTTTCTATAAGGGACCTCTAAACTGTCGTTATGCAGAAGTTCTCTCTTATTTATGGAAAAGGACTATTAATTTTCTAATTGTCTTAGCTGTCATATAAAAATTACTCTTCATGAGTTGTTAAAAATATTTTCACAAGTGTTGTTGAGCTGCATTCTGTGACCAAGTTCTCTGCTCTTGCAAATGTGCTGAACTTCACTGAAGAAATGCTCCCAGTTAAACTTATGCAAACTAAGTTTGCTAGGGCTCAGGGTAGATGTTCATATAAACACAGAAACACTAGTGCTTTTCCCTGTAAAGCTGTATTGTAGTTTCAGATATCCTTACTTCGTGTGTGGTTAGAGACCAACAGCACCTCTACTGATACTGGATTAAATAAAATCGTTCTGATGTTTTTATTCTTTGGAGGAAACTGAAGATTTGAGTCCAGGTTAAGAAAGTGTGGCTAGACAGACTTTATGATAGTTTTGCCATTTGGTATTGCCTTTGTTTAAAATTGTTTTTACCAAGAGTGATGCTCAATGAACATAATACCTTGTTTTACAGGCTGTTTCTTAGGATGTTTTATGTGCTGACTTTCTTCAGCAGAAAGTTGGTTTTTGAATTCAGATTATTATTACAGGGGACAAAATTGGTTGTCTGATTCTGAAAATTTTATACTGACGGTTTTCTTTTCTTTCTCATTGTTTTTAAAAGGATCAATATCTCAGAAAGTATGTGGGAGAAAAGATAAATTATATGGATGTTGGAGTTTTTGTGTGACTTATTGCTATGATTAGGGAAGTAGACCATAATAAAATGAGAAGAGAGCTTACCAATTCTTTTCCTACCAGTTCAAGACCACCATAGCAGTGTGAGAAAACAGGTATGGTTTGGAAGCAGCACTTAGAAGAGAAAATAAATAGAAAGCTAAATTAAAGCATACAAGTTTCTTACTAATTCTTCACAGACATAATCTCAAAGCCCTGAAAGTCAAAAGAGAAGATAAGAGACAGAGCGATTGGTTGGCATTCATCCCAGGAACTGAGCTGCACATAATTTGATTTCATTTGTCTTCCTTTCCTAAAAATCGAGGATATAAAAACAAGAAGCTTGTTTGTTTCCTATAACATTTTACTGTACATTTCAGTAATCTAAAAGATACCTATTTTGAGTAGAGCCATGTGAAGTGTTATGTACACATCAGCTAACATTTTTAAGACACATTAAAACTTTTAAGGAGGTATTAGATTAAAAAGTTATTTGGACCAAAAAAAAAAATATTAAGGATGTGGAAGTGAACTTTCTACAGCTGTATATTGCTAAACTTTGGTTTCCAAACAACTTGGTTTGTTGGTTGTGTTAGTGTTTGAACAAATAAATATTTTATTGCCAAATTATGGTATCAGCTTGTTTTAATATGGCATCGTCTACTCCTGACTGTTATGTGGACTGTCTTTTGTCTCTCTTCCAGTATCCTGTCAATGCCTGACTACTGTACATTGTTTCTTGACTAATACAATCAGTGCGGGGAAAGTAGAGATGTAATATCTCTTGAAAAGGTGTTTAAAAACACCCTGGAACGTCTGGAACAACTGAAGGCAGCTGGTTTTATCTTAAACTGGACACTATCATTTTTCCTAGAAGACTCAGGCTCACTCATGTATTATCTGTCTGGAAAAGATATCACCACTGGTCTTTCTTTTTACAGTTTTGAATATTTTGATATTAAATGGTTAACTAAATATGGAGAAATAGCAATGCCCATTTAGGCAGTTGCTCTGAGTTTTGCCAAGTGGGTCAAGCCTTAAAACTATGGGAACCCCTATCTGTATACCCAGCTCATATAAGAAAATCATGTGCTCACATCAAACTCTCTTTTGAAAATACGGAGAATTCTCACAGATCATTTTGCTTAGTGAGCCTGGCCTGTTTCAACAGTTCTTTTTGTGAGTCTGCACTTCCAGAGAACTGTCTGGGCAGTAAGATAAGGATACTGAGACATAAACTGACTGCCCTATTGCAGCACCACTGCTGTGGCCAAAGTTTTATTAGATGCACCACATGTTTCTCGCAATCTTTCTCCACACATTCTACATGACAAAGATAGTGATTCTCTGTTGCTAGTTTTCATGGGGTTTTTAGAATTTTATGATCAGTTTTCCCCCTCTTTTTTTCTCCTTTTTTTTCCCCTGCAAAATCTTGCTTCTTCTAATAAATCATGGTATGGAGACTTTTCATTTTTATTAAACAGCAATTAATAGAAATAGGACAAGTTTCTAAAACCTATATTCACATGGCTGAATCTAGAGATGTGAAAAGGTGATCTAAAATTAAGATATTAAAGTGATATTGTTGCTTTTTTTACTTGGCTTAGGTTTGAGGTTAAGATTATTGTTTTCTCTTGTAGCAAACAAAGACAACACTAACATCTAAAACACAGCTTTCTTTAGACAGCTTTGCATTTAAGGAGGAACGTCTGGCAAGACTTCCATAGAGATTTGACATCTACATGAAAAAAAAGGATAAACAATCCCCCCCCACCAAAGAACCAAAACAAACATACAAATAAAAAAAAAAAAAAAAACAGGGGGGAAAAGAAAAAGAAAAAAAACCCCACTTCCTGATATCTGAGGTCTGTGCTTACATTTGCAACTCAGGTCCATTACTGATATAAGGTGATGGCATTAACTGAACTCGAGAAAGAAATAGAAGATATTTGTTTTTAGGACTGTAAACGTGTTTCATGTTTTACTGGGGTGGGGGAAAATGAGGTAAGAATAGAGAAATAGAAGTGATTTTTTTTGTTTTTCTGCAATAAACTACAGAGACAACCTTTTTATTTCCTTATAAAAAGAGAAAAGAAAAGAAAAAAGAGAAAAGAAAAGAAAAGAAAAGAAAAGAAAAGAAAAGAAAAGAAAAGAAAAGAAAAGAAAAGAAAAGAAAAGAAAAGAAAAGAAAAGAAAAGAAAAGGAGAAAAGGAAAAAAGAAAGAAAAGAAAAGAAAAAAGAAAAGAAAAGAAAAGAAAAGAAAAGAAAAGAAAAGAAAAGAAAAGAAAAGAAAAGAAAAGAAAAGAAAAGAAAAGAAAAGAAAAGAAAAGGAGAAAAGAAAGAAAAGAAAAAAAAGAAAAGAAAAGAAAAGAAAAGAAAAGAAAAGAAAAGAAAAGAAAAGAAAAGAAAAGAAAAGAAAAGAAAAGAAAAGAAAAGAAAAGAAAAGAAAAGAAAAGAAAAGAGAAAAGAAAATAAAAAAGTCTGAGAGCAGAGAATTTTTGCAGGTGAAAGCTGTCAGTTTGCTACATTTCTGAGTAGCAACTGCAGAGGCATAAACGGAAGAAATATAGAAACTCAGAAATTCTTCCAAATCTTGCAAAATAAAGAAATAGACAAAGCCAAAAAGAAAATATGAGAAGCCAGGAGTCACACTGTGTTTTCCAGTACTCCATCAGTCTCAGGACCACACCCAAACCTGCTGAATTGTTCAATAAACACCCTTCAAAGTGCTGATTGTCCTTGAACCCCGCATGTATCCAACAGGGTCACCTTCACAGACCAAACTGTATCTACTGTGAAGGTGAGGCAATCACAGGAAATTTCCAATGGACAGCGTGAATTTACAGTCTCTTCCTTCTGTTTTAATGATGCATTGGCTTGCTGATTTATTTTCCAATCCAGTTTCAGGTTTGGATTCATGTCTGGACTGAGGAATGTTGTAGCAGCAGAAGTTGTTCATTGTGTTCCTCCCTTTTATTTGTGATCAGCCCTTATCCCTCCCTCTCCCTGATGAAGCCCCAAGTGCAGGGTTAATTGTAACGAAGTAACAAATTATAATGAAGTAACAAATATCTTATTTGAGTCAATTAAAATACACACACACAGGAGTCGTGCTTTGTTTATGAACTTTTTGGTTGTTGTTTTTACTTTCCGTTTCAGGAACCTAAATTAGTTTTGCCTCGGATTTTACAAGTGAATTATAATTAATCGCTTTATTATTTTTTATTCAGTGTCTTTCCAGAACTAAGTAAAGTGCATTTGCTTCTTACAAACCACAGTTTTCTCAAAAGTCTGCTACACAATGATGTTTTGGAACAGGGGACCCAGTAGAGGTCTGCCCTGCTGGCAGAGACATGACAGCTCAGTATTTTGTAAAATGATCTTCAGCATAAAATCTCAAGCTGTTCCAGCTGGCTTTTTTGACTGTGTCCATATGGGAAGGGGAAGGAGTCGCTCTGAGAACAGGCAGAGTCCAAGCCTTGTGTGTGCAACTGCTGAGCACTTGGCCATACCTGCATCCCAGTTCTCCTGCTGCTATTTTGTCTGCCAATGATTATTTCAGATCACTCCCATGCCCCTGCATGTCACATGAATAACATAGTAAGGTTTTGGAGCACTGGAGTAAGTCCTGAGAGATGCTAAGCAGTTAGATACGAGCATAAGACAGTGGTAAAGTAGGAGCAGCTGGAGGAAGCAGACTGATCTCGGTATCACCCAGAGCTCTCTCTCCAGCACTGCCCATTATTCTTTCCTGATACATCTGGCTGTATGACTGCATGCTAAACATACTGGAGACTGGCTTCTGCAGGAAGAACAAAGCACATTTTTATGGTAGTCTGTCAGTTCAGTGGTGATACAGATGAACCCGGGTTAAATTTAACAAAAACCCCGTAAGCAGAGCCTAGAACTGCAGTTCCCTACAGATACCCATCTGTCAGGTGAAGCCAGTCACACACTGCACAAGCTCAGGACTGAGGCTGGATAGGGCCTAGGACATGCTTGAGTGAGATTTAACCTAGAAGAAAGCTTGGAAAGTTATGTCACTTATTTAGGACTGGCTTCTGTTATTAAACATCTGTGTTGTGGGACCATCTGACTTATTTGGCACATTATACCTTAACATACTGTGCAATAAATAATTGACTTAACAGTAATGATGAGATTACCTTTAAAAATAGTAAACGCTAGACAGATATATCTTTGTTAGTAAATATTTCATACATATTTTGTGGTGTTTTTGAGAAGAAAAAAGCAATCTTCATTGTTGTCTTTTTCATCCTCTCACAGAGTGAGAGAAAGAAAACATTATAACTCTGTTGAGGTGTTGTATAGCAGCAGTTGTGGAATGTCAATATATGAGGCTCATAAAATCATTTGCAGCTTTCAGACTCTAATATCTCAGGAGAGGTTTTGTTTTCACTTTTGATTTTTAAGAAACTGTACACTGCTAAGAGCTGAGGGAGAGAATGAGAAATGACCTCTAAAGGCCAGAAATTATTTTTGAGAAGAAATTAACATTCTTTTTTCTGTTTTCTCAATCCTAACATTCAAAATATAATATGTGAATAAAATATACGGTTGCTTTTGTTGCACATAATAATGAAGATGTTTTAACAGGATTAAAATGTAGATGTATTTTGAGCAGTCAGGCCCTATAATAAAACAGATTTGTTTTTTTCTTTCAGCATATGTGAACCCCCAGATGTGTGCATTTGTTATGGCAGAGGAAGATGTTGATTTACTCTAATTTTCATACATATAAAAACGGTATATAACTACACATGAATGCATAATATATGCCTGTCTAAAAATGTAGTAGAAGTCCCTTCTTCCCAAATTGGATTTTACTGAACTTAAACTAAACAATGATGAATAAGTGTTTTTCCTTATGGCAAATTATTAAATTCCAGTTTCATTCTAAGGATGCTGAATTTGAATTTTCATGCACACAACTCTCCCAGGCCAACACTGGTAACATTGCAAAAGCATTTTCCATAAAATGTCAGTTTTGAGGGTTGAATGTTTTTGAAGTGAGCTCTTTAGATGAGAAGGATGGCAATGCACAGTAATTGTTTGCCATTGAAGTTGCCTGTCTGTGGCAGCACCTACTGTGATCTTGCCCAGCACACAGCTTTCAGAACCAGCGAAGCTGATGGTGTGCAGCAGTGGTCCATGCTATCACTTCAGTAATTATGAAGGTGACATGCCCAGCAAAGAATGGGCTACATGGGATTCTCCTTGCACTCCGGTTTTTGGAGGGTGACAAAGCAACAGTTAAAACAGAATCCCTTCAAAGATATGTCAAATAAGCATGATGGAGTGATGGTTATTTAATTCCATATAAATTCCCACCTGGAAGAGCCATTGCCCTACTCAGCAGGAAGTTCACTATGCTCCCATCATGATGCAGTGGTGTCTGACACTTTCTGCTTGTTCATCTTAAGTCACAGTACCATAAGGTGGAAAGCAGGGAAGAAAACATGTTTTGTGCTTTTGTTTACCAATAGTGTTATAGAAAACTTACTTGCATTTTCACAACCCAAAAATTTCTCCTGTAGAGTAGATATAAGCCATCAAAATTTATTGTATATGTTTATTTAAGTTATATTTATCTTTTCCCTCACCCTGTTTTTAAACAATTGACTTTGTATTTTTGAGACATTGGACAAGAAATAGTAGCAAACAGCAGGTTGTGGAAGTTACAAAGCCAGGTCATGCATTTGCTCTCAGAAACTGGGTAAATTAGTCAAGACCCAAAGCTTTTTATTAAGTACTTCTAAATTTTATATTTTTAAACAAAATAAGAGTGGAAGCTAGATTTGCATAGAAGTTTTCAGTGTTTTAGTGTTTCTGTGCCTGTGTTACTGGACACTTAAATTTGGAAATTTAGAAATACAAAATTCATGTATAAGCAGACACACCCAGACACTTTAGACCAAGATTTTTTTCTGAGCAAGCTTACTAAAATGATTGAATTTCCGTTCAAGGATGCCAGAAACATTTTCCACATTTCCTAAATAATATAAGAGACCAGTTTTGAGTTACATGTTTCAGCTTGCACTAGAATCCTACTCTACCAGTAAGTTTCTGAAACTGAACTTTTCCTGGCTGTCGATTTCAATCTTTTATTTGGAAGATACAAAGTTGTAATGCAATAAGTGGTTTCAATTTCACTCGAGGTACATGCAAAACCTGCTTTCTTGAGTTCATTTTAAAAATTTGGATACCTTCCCTGGGTCAATTTCTTTTAATAATTCAGGGTAACTACACCAGGGGCTGTGGCAACAATACTTTTTTTTAATTGTTACATAATTTACTGACTTTCTGGGTAACGAGGTTCAGGGTGACACAATGTATTTGTTCTTTCGGTACAACTGTTAGTGACTACACGAATTAATCTCAAACATTTTTATATCCAGAAAAGCCTTTTATTTCAGAATAACTGGAGAGTTTATCTGTTGAAACAATTGATCATTGCAGAGTGTTCAGTCCTTAGGAATTTGACAGTGAGGTTCCTTGGGAAAATGAATTTTGGAGAGGCAATATGGACACATGCTAGGGCTGATTCTAGAAGAGTATTAACCTACCAAGACAATTGATTATATACATGTATATACACAAAACAAATCTCCGGCTGGAAGAGGGTTCATCTCGCAAGCGGTGTTCACCCATTTCAGCAAGCGGGAGGTGGGAAAGGAGAGTGGGGGATGTCAGGAGAGGTATGGCAGCATATGGCACCCTCTGCATGGGGCTCTGCGGGTGACCAAACCCTCCAAACAGCAGCAGACACAGCAGCTGCCAGGCAGGACATGGCCATGGCCACCCCTGGCATTCCAAAGTCAGGGCACTATGTCTCAAAGCAAAAACAGACATGAACCCACTGTGAAAAATGCAGCTCTCACATACCTCCCAGGGGATTATTTTTGTCACTAGCTTTATCTCTTTTTTTTCTAAAGGTAAAATTTCAGTTTCTCAGCACTGTAGATCCCAGCTGAGCAATCCCAGTTAATCAGTCTCTCCAATCCCTTAAGATGATCCAAATCTACAAGGGCTCTGATGAGTTAAAGTCTTGCTTTAGAGGTCACAGACAAGGGTTTTTGTGTGTGTGTGTGTTTAAAAGTCAGATCATCTGGTTTATTTATAGTGGGAAAATATGTGAATTGCTGACCTTCTTTGTTAAATTTTTAAATTTCCTGTTCTTCTGTATATAGGGATATAGCAAGGTCAAAAATACTTTAGGAGAGATATATGGAAAAGGAAGATAGCAGTACATAACAGAAAGGCCCTTTTAAAAAGGAAAAACTTGGAGGAGTGTTTAGCACAAAATGAATAGGACAGGACTCCATACACAGAAGACCCAATCATTAAGATTGAGAGTAAAGAAAATAAAGAAGAGAGAAAACTCTGCCTTTCTCAATATGAGGGATCGAAAAGGTTTAGAATATGAATGCAGATCTGGGATGTCTGCAGACCACAATGACATGAAAATTAGAAGGGGAAATTCCTGAGGGTCAGCATGCAACTTTTTGGGATTATTCTGTTTGTGTTCTAGGATTTATATGCCACTGTCATTAGCAGTTGTCTCCCGATAACAACAGCTTCCAGAAATATATGGGATAGTCAGTGCCAGTAGATCAGAGGTCAGTAAAAAGACAGTGAATTATTTGCCACGTAGCATGCACCAAGAGTGACATTCCATCACTCCCTCTGCAGATGAGAATTTCCCCATAGACACATCTCATTTCCCAGTTTATTGTTTCACAATTGTTCATTATATGTTAAAAGCCATGGAAATTATTCTACTGTGAAATTAAATTTTTAGTTATTTCCATGCTGCAAGTCTGAAATGGAGGTAATGGTTATTGGAACTAGCAAGATACCCAAAGATGATTCTACCTGCTAAATACTCAGTAAGAAAGCATTTTTGAGAGAGACCACAGCATTTACAAACCAACTTTAGATACAACCAATTACAAAGCCACCAATATTTTAGAAAAATTATGAATTCTTTGAATATATTAAATGCCTACTTATAAAGCACTGTAACAGCTCAGGATACATCACATTATTTTCAAAGCATTAATTGGTCTTCATCAGGCAGTGATAAAAGAATGTCTTTTAACGCCTAGGAAGAATTTTCACATTGTTATTTGAAAATAATACTGTTCACAAAGGGATCCATTTTGAACACAATACTCCCACAGCTCAGACAACACAATTTGTTTCACTGTTTTAGTGCCCAGTATTATGATGATCATACAGTTATGTTGGTTTTTTATACTCTTGGGGACCTCTCAAGAATTTTTAAAATAAACAATACTTGTCAGTCATCATAAAACAAACAACCCCAATCAAAGCAGGAGAGATCCTGTAATGTAATCTGCAAGAACTGTTGTTAGAGATCTGTAATCTTTTCTTCTAACGAGAATCTCCGACGCATGAAGGATTCAGCTTTAGAGGATGAGAGGAAATGAAGGTGGATTTTTGCAGAGCAGTGTTAACTCTAGGCAAAGCACACCTTAAATCCTCATGGTTGGTGTGTGATACTCTTCTACTTCTCAGCACCACAGGACACAGGTGACTCTGGGGCTGCCTCAAACCATTGTAAAAGTCCTTAAAATGCATCACATTAAAGGATTTAAGGTTCCCCGAAGATTTATGCACCTCTAGAATGAGATGAGACAAAACCAAATGTTTTGAGGATTTCTACTTTGGACTTGGAAAAATCAGCAATTTTTTTCTATGCAACTATTCCCTACATTACAATAAGCTCAGATGAAAGAATATCAAAAACCTATTTGCAGGGAAGATGTTTAGAGCTAAAACCTTTTGAAACTGAACCTAATATTCTTATCTTTTTACAAGAATGTTTAAATTAAGGAATTGGATTCAAGCTAATATTTGATTTGAGTGTATCTTAATATAAATTTATTTATTTATTTATTTATTTATGGCATGCTTCCTTACAGAAGATAAACAACACGAGGCACTTAGATGCAGTTGCAAATAAACTAATCTAATAAATATGTCATTTGCACTAACATAATGTGTTTGAAATAAATCATCCCAACAGGTAAGTGTTCAAGCATGACAGCTGTCACATCTTGATCTGAAGACAGGGTCCACTAGGGGCCACCATACACCTCAGAAAAATTTGATTTTTTTCCCAGGGAAAAATTTTAACACACATTCCACTTGTACATAACTGACTTTACATTTCTCATTACATTTATTTGAAAAATTTTCAAAATTTGCAAATAAATGGTTATTAAAAATGTAATTAGGTAATTGGGTTTTTCCTTTCTATCTCATTCATTTCCGTTGGCATAGCTGTATATATCTGCATGACAAAAGACAGAAAGCTGGGAAGCACTAAGTGATGAACTAACTCTGTGAAAGGTGCTTTCTCTGTGAATTACTTCTGGATAAAATAAACTCTGTTCAGCATTAGTTTTTAAAGTTATGAAAATAGCAAAGTATTCTGCTTTGTGTTTTAAAAAAGGTGTATTTTGAGAGAAGGCCTTATGATTTCAGCAGGGAATCATTTAGGTTGAAGGTATAATTGGAGTTACAAGGCATTGCAAATAATTTCATTGGAGCTGGGTCTTCACTTGAGGTCAAGTAAATACTTATTTTCAAGTAAAATGTCTGGTTTCATCACTCTGCTAACTATTTATAATAGATAAAATTTCTGCAGGATTCACAGCAAAAATAAGATTTAAAAGGTTATCTTGTTTCTTTGGCAGAAGTTGCATATACATAATTTCTACCTCCACCCCTTCTCTTGTACCCACACAATAATCCCAGTTGAATCGTAATTGACAATACAGAGCATCCTGTAAGACTGAGTCATCTGCCAATGTTAGAAGCAGCAGATCCCTGAAATCCTGAGTGGAAAGAATTTGTTTTAACCATACACCATTTAGCATTATTATATGTACATATATGTATATATAAGCAACACTGCATACTTGGGCAGATATTCAGTCTTTATGTATATTGACACTAGGATTCCATTGGACTCGGGAAAATTATCTGTATGGATCAAGATTTCTGATCACCTTCACATTTCTTTATGGGTTTCATGTGAGAAATTATTGCAAAATTCTAATATAAGCTACTAGAATTCAGACATCGGATAAAATATTTTTTCTTTTTCCTTTTGAGATATCCTGCACAGATTTTCCACTCTGAGAATTCTTACACTTAGGGCAAGATCTTAGCCACAGTGGAAATTTAAAAAAAAAACCAAAAAAATAATTTATATCCATCAGCATTTCTCAAGTAAGTTCATGTGGCATTTACTGAAGTCATAATGAGACTCCTATTGAAATGAGGATGAATCTTTCATTTTTTAAATTTTTTATTTTTTTCTTTTTCAATTAAAAATAGTTTTTAGCTGAAAGCTACCTTTCTTCTGGTTATTTCTTAATCTCTGTGTTCAACCAACTGCTTTGCAGAACAGAACAGCTTTCAGTGCCTTTGCCTTTCTGGAGAACCCTAGAAAAAAAGAAGAGTTTATTTAGGGACATAGATGTTATGCTACAATTCATACTTGCAGAGCATATCAGTTTTCAACTGCTACTCCTTTGACAATGTGAGATGGTCAAAGAGGGTTGTGAATTTTCCTTAATATTTATTGTTTTTCTCCTGATTCAAGAAAAATGTAATGCATGAAATTCATGACAATTCTAAACTTGTACTGAAGCTTTTAGCCAATAAGGCTTTGTTAAGTCACTGATGTTCTCTACAGTGCAGCATCCTCACATTCATGATCTGTGGTCTCACAGGTAAAATTCAAGGATCAAATATAATGAAAACACACTGCTCTAAGAAGAGCGAGTGATTCATGAGAGGGAAAGAGGTCAAATATTGCTTCTGCATGTTCCTTATTATCTCAAAAATCAGAACTTCATCATAAAATCATATCCTAAGAGTAAGAAGCATTAAAATGCTGCCAAGTGTATTACTCCAGTTCAATTACAGACTGGTGAATTCTGGTATAAGATACTGTTCAAGACAAATCATAATGGGGTAGGGGTGGGGGTTGGGGGCTGGCAAAAGCATTGATGATTTATTATAGAGTAAATGCTGTTTTTCAATGGGATAGTGCATCTATCAGTAATAGCATCCTGGATTTTCAAAAGATCCTCTGGATATTAAGCATCAAGTTCCTGAAAGTGAAGATATTACTCCCCTAAGAATCAAATGTTGCTTGCATATTGGAAAGGGTGTATATGTGGGGGAATGGCTGCAGGAAAAGCAAATAACAGAAATTTTACTCACTAACTTTTCCACTGCCACCTTCTGTATCTTGTTTTTTCTGAACTGCAGCCTTTGTTTATGAGACCTTTCCCCCAGATATCTTTTTCCAGTGAATGTTATTTTTTTCTTCACATGAATGTATAACCTTTGCTATTTAGCAGAACTTCTTTTATTTTTCTACCCCCCTGTTTATCAAAAACTGCTCAGTTCATTTACTTACGTGCTAAATTCCTTTTTTCCTGGACTGACCCTTTGGCTCACCTGTCTGTGTACACTATTTCATGTTTCTACTAGTTTTTCTCTTTCTGATTCCAAAAACTTGCACAGGTTTGATGTAAGGATCAGTGAATAATTTTGCATATTTGCCCCCATTAAATAACTTCTTGGTTGAGTGTTTCACTGCACACCAACTTCTCCCATCCTCTCTCTGCTGTTCCTGAAGGGTGACATGACCCTCTGACCCACATGTAGCAAGCTGGAACTCCCTTTTACACAATCCTAGGAAAACATTTCTCTTTTGTGTTTCCCAGAGGAAGTGAATGCGTTATAATAATGAAGGGAAGGGAGAAGCTGCCAGTTGTTTCCACCTCTGGATATTTTGGTTGGAAGGAGGGGGGGTTACTGTATTATTAGGAAAGGATGCTGTGCTATTCTGAGATGTCAAAACAGGAGGAGGGTAAACCATGTAATTTTTTATTTCCGTATTTACAGATATGGGAGACGATGTCTCATTAGTCCTCTGGACTCAGAAGCTGGTTATCAAAATCCACATTCTTTCAGGGATTTAAGTTTGTACTTTGGACTGGAAAAAACTTGCACTGACCTTTCTGAAGTTCAGTCACCTTCTTCACTTGTGGCCACATCTCAAACATGTCTGCAGGGTCTCTGTGTTTATCCATTGAGGAGCCCAGAGGACCAAAAATCAGCTGCTAAGGCTTTTTCCAGGCCCATGTGAGTGGACACTGACTGCTCACAGCAGGAGAAAGCTGTGGAGCAAGGCTGTGTGTGATACAGACAGGGGCTAACAAGATATCCTACTGTTAGATGCACTTTTATCTCTGCTGTGTTCACATATTCTCTTAGCATCACTTTTCAATATTAGATAGGGATGAGGCCCTGCAAAGTAACACTTTTGCTTCACATTTTGTAGAGCAGATGAATCTGAGATGTAGATCAGCTCCTTCCTCCCCTCTGGTGAGGTAAAAAGTTCAACATTTTTCTCCCTTCTTCCATTCATCCCTGTATAGATCAAAGTTTGATTTATCAGTTATGTACCATTGCAGCCAGCCTTCAGGCCAGGTTTACTCAATTGCTGTCAGAGCAGCATGTGTTACCTCCACCTCCCACGCAGGGAATGGAGCACCATCCCAGCCCCTGCTGCTGCAGGCAGCTGGGACCCATCAGGTACCACTGCCATGGTCGAGCAGCCCGTAACAGGACCTCTCCTGTGGGGAAAAGGTACTGTGGTGTTACTTGATTCAGGAGGCCAACATTGCTTTGGCTCTTTCTGCATTAAAGAAAAAACAAAAAGAAAAAAAAAAAAAAAAAAAACCAAAACAAAAACTGTGGTACTCTTTCACATGGACGCAGGTCTCTTAGAAAGAAACTAACAGATAGACAGAGAAAAAGAGATTAAATATCCTAATGCAAAAAGCATGAAGGTAGGACAGTGAGAGAAACTAACAAAGTAAATTTTTCTCCTCTCCTCTCCTCTCCTCTCCTCTCCTCTCCTCTCCTCTCCTCTCCTCTCCTCTCCTCTCCTCTCCTCTCCTCTCCTCTCCTCTCCTCTCCTCTCCTCTCCTCTCCTCTCCTCTCCTCTCCTCTCCTCTCCTCTCCTCTCCTCTCCTCTCCTCTCCTCTCCTCTTTTTGTTTTTTATTTTCCCTTTTCTCTATCTGCTCATCTGGAGGTTTTTTCTTGATTTTAGACCCTTTTCTAGAGTCACCTGCAAAGTGTATGTGACCAGCAGAGGTTGTGGTCTTTGTGGCTATGATGACTGCTTACAGCATCTGCTTTATGCTGATATGCTAGCTCATGTCAGAAATAAGACTAAAATTTATATTTAGATAGCACTGAATAAATAGAAACACAAAGAACAGAAAGAAAAAAATGGCACACCAACAAATAACAAATTTGCTCACCCCATCTTAGCTCTTGGCACCTGGAATTGAAGACAAAGTGTGGAGCTTTGAAGAATGCTGAGATAATGAAATTCTTCTATTGAACAACGTATTCATAACAAGGTGTTAAGATGTTATCACCTGGGGAGTGAACTGTAATTCCTATGCATTTAAGATGGCAAACAGGACTAATTATGTCCAGCAATGTACATTCATCAGTGCTGAAGGATTACATATATTTATATCAGGCTGTTTATACCAGGATAGTTTTCATACTTTACCATGACATAAAACTTTCCTCCTCAATATAGTAAGTTCAGTTGTTGAGCTAAACTGGTTAGAGATTAAATAAAAATAAGTTCCCAATGTTAATTTGATCTGGATATATTTTTTTACTAGTAAATTTCACATGCTATATGTTGTACCTAATCAGCATTTATTTTCCCTGGGTCACGGTATATTTTCTATTAATACATTGAACAGCATTGGTTATTAGCATTATGCAGGGGGTGGGCAGTTGTATGATTTAAGGACTGCATATATGAATGCAAACTACTCAAATAGGACCATGGTCCCTCTTAAAAAGTCATGCAGCAAGAAAATGCAGGTAGTGTCTGGGGAAAGAAATAGAGACACTTCAGTCAGTCCATGTATAAAAAATATCATACATATGTATAACTGGCAAGGACTGCAGTAATCTTAGACTTGTTACACTGGTTCTGACAATTCCATGGTTATGAACTTAACATGTGGTATGCTCTTCATGAAACAATTCTGCCATTGTCCAACTTTTTTGCACAGACAATGAACAAGTTTATTGGACTATGCCCACGGAGCAAGAAAATTCAATCTCTAAGGATTCCTCTTTGTTTGCCAGAACCTGATCTGTTTCCAGGACATTTGAGGACTTTTCACAACTGCAAAACATCTAATTGTGGCTATGGAATAAACAGGGGGAGGAAAAAGCCCCTCAAACCTGTAACTGTTAGAATTTCCACTAATAAGATTGCAAGCTGGGAGTAAATGTGCCTGGGATGGCAAAAAGCATTTTATAAAATATTGCATATACAGAATTACCTATTCTTTTTTTCTTTTTTTTTTTTTTTTTTTTTTTTTTTTTTTTTTTTTTTTTTTTTTGCATGCAGCAGATTTGTGGCACATACAGGACAAGATGCCTTGGTATGCATAGCAATGCTTACTGCAGCAGAAGGAACAAGTCCATAGATACCACGAGCCTTGGCTTATATTTAAAATTTCAAGGGTTATTGCTTTTTTTCAGTTGCTGATATAGCTTTGATGACTTTCAAAAGTTCTGGTACAGAAGAAGTCACTGTTCAAAAGAGCATTGGGAATATAAGGTGATATAAACAAAAAGGAATGGTGTTTGAGCTCCTGTTTTCAGGCCACACTTTGGATGCTTGAGCTACTGATTTTCATTTGATGCAGAAATGTCTTTATGGTTGAACTGCTCCATATCAATGCAACTTACTTCTTACTAATTTGCTATTTGGCTTTTCTAATTATTCTTATAACTGTAATAATGCAAAATCCTCATACCTTCAATTTTACTTTGCAAAAAGAATTACCATTCCAGTTTTACATGTGAATGGACAATCAGAAAGAAGTCTGAATGCCAAATCAGTTGCATAACTAAGCAAAATATTGTTTTCATTGCAGTTGTGCAACCCATTGATTTGATGAGATGAAAGGAAGATTCTAGTCAACATGTAATGTGAATGTGCCCTTATTTGAAGATTCAAATTCTTAACAGGCCTTTTTATTTGGTCCCATCTAATTAAACATTAGGCACTAAATGCTAAGATAGTCATGCCAGAAAAAACATGATCCTAAGCCACCTAGCACTGAAGTCACCTGAAATCATTAAGCATCTTTCTTCTTGGCCAAAAAATTTGCTTATAGCTTTATTTCTGTTGCTGTAGCTACTCAGAACTGTCCCAGCCTGAGCACACAGGTTCCTACTTTCCCTCTGTTCCACACTGGGATCAGTGCCTGTGCAGTGCCTGGCAGTTCGAGCACACAGAGAGGAAAGGGAAGCCGTGGGACCCGATCCCTGACTCCTGTACTATTTCATTTGCTTTTCTTCTGTTTCCAACTCATGTCTGTGTTCTGTCCCTGTTCCCAGAACCATTCACACATTTTTTAAATTGAATAGACATTGGAATACAACAAATAATTTTTTCCATTTTCTGATGTCCAGACTTAGATCCCAGTAATTAGGTCTTCTTTCCTGGAAGAACAAAATGTGCATTTTTGACTAATTTAGATAATGAGGGCATGAAATTCTGGCTTGCCACTTCCTAAAGAAGTGTTCTCTCTCACCAAAGGCTTTTGAGAGTAAAGGGCATAATTTCCAATTGCTTTAACATCATTATCTTAGGAAAGAGATCATTGAGTTTTCCAAATAATGTTTTAAAGGCGTTCACATGTATAAAATACCTGACTACACAGTATAACCTCTCCCAGACCCCAAGTCACACATGCAAACATTGAAAAAGGACATGATTTCAGTCCCATCTTCAGTACAGCATGTCTCAAGAGGTGTAGGTAAACCTCTTCCCACTTCTGTTTTGTGGAGTTGGTTCTGTGAATCTCATCCCTTTTAAATCTCCAGGGTTGAATTCTGGGTTGCCAGTTCAAAATAGTAACAAATCAGCTAAAAGGCAGTGTCAGGCTGGTAGTAATTGGTAAGACCTTAAATCCAAAAGTACCTAGGAAAAAGGTAGGCAGTCTGCCCTTAAGTCTGAAGTATGCAGGAAAAAGTTGGTCAGCCTGATCTGGTTAGGCAGAGAGACAGTAACTCTCAGGTAAGAAGGAGCACAGAGGACTGAAGCTCTCCTTGAAAAAAGACACTGGCAAGACATAAAATATGCACATGATCAGTTCAATTTAATTTCATGAAAGAGAGTCATAAAAAGTGGCTGTTGGATCTTGACTTTTACCCCATCATTACAGAAAAATAGGGTTTCACAACATATGCAGAGTCTGGATGATAATTCTAATATTTCCCCCTTATGCCTCAGAAGAATCTGTGAATAATCTGTCTAAGATGCTTATAAAGATATCAATTAATTGAAGCAACTTCCTTGCAAACTTTATTATTTTTATATTTTCTTTTTTTCTAGAATATTTTTTTTCCTAGCAATTAACATGAATGTATTTGTAGCTGAAACTGATGTCCTGTTTTTCTCCGTGAACCCAGAACACAGATTTTTTTTCCTTGCTTCTTGACAGAGTAATGTGAAACAGTTTTACTTTCTTGGGGACTTATATGACAACCTCCCTCAAATTTCTCTTCTTTAGTCAAAGGAAGTCTTGCCCTAAGCCAGATTTTTTGACTTCCAGATACATTTATTTTTTTCCCCTCATGTGCTCTGTCTAAAACTGTACACATTATTCTAGCTAAGGGTGTAACAATGATGAACTGACTGAAGAACTACTTATAATTCTTTTTATGTTCATGTATCTAAATATGCTGTATGTCTCTCCTACAACAGTTACAGTTGATTCATATTAGCTTCATATTTATGTCAAAATTCTTTAAAAAAAAAAGCTATGTTTGTTTTACAGCATGTGTCTGCTGATGATTATTCCTTCATGAGTGTAAAGGCTTGTCTTTGTTCTTATTATGCCCCATTTTTTGAGACTCTTTTTTCTGTCTGTCAAGATCAATTCCTAATCCTGTCTTCTGTTTCTTTTTGTCATTCTATACCATCTTTAAGTCCGTAAATTTTACAAGTCTTCCACTTTTATTTTCTAGATATCAGAAGAAATATTAGAGTGACTAGATCCAGAAGCAAAACAGTATATTTGATATTTCCTATTTTACTGGATTCAAAGTTACTGATGTTTATTTTAATAAAACTACAAACTAGAATGATATCTTTAACTCAAAAAGTGAAGTGCCTTAAAGGTATATTGCATGCCCAAGAGAAAATGAAAGCTTTGGAAGATCAGACTTCATTTGAAATTGCAGAAGCAAGGGAGAATTCAGTGAGGAATTCCTTTCTAACCTTAAATTAATGGGAACCATTTTAACTGTGGCATTTTACCAGATTTAATTATCACAGATCAGATAGCAATTGGAATTTAAAATCCAAAACTACAGATAGGATTTCTGGAAGATGGAGACTTGAGAATATGCAAAGATTATGTCCGTCTGCATTAATATGCAGAAATCACCTAGGAGAGGCTGGAAGTACAAGGAAAGGGGGATATGTGTGGACTCAGAAGATCAAGGCAGACAAGCAACTGAAAAAGAGATTCTATAAAGTAGAAATATTTAGATCAAATAGGAAAAAGTACAAAAATCAAAGTGCCCAAGAGATGGGAACATACAAGGTCAAATTGATGCATTTTGGGTTTTGCCTTTTTTTCTTTTGTATGTTCTCTTTATTCTTGTTAGTGTGGAAACACATAATCACAGATTGATTATATGCAGGTGCTTTTATTGAAGAGCTCTGGAAGCCAGGGTACAAACCCAAATCTGACTCCAACACGGATTCGAGATGAACATGTTTTTATACCCTTTTTGTTATACAACTATATATTAATTATTAAACCCATATTATTCTATTGTATACACTGATTTTATCCAAGCATGGATTCTCATAATTTTCATCAGATATCCCAGATATCTTTCTCATGATTCTTATTACAATTAAACAATAACTATATTCAACTACCAATCAATCACATAATTTATCATATGATGATTACACAGGTGACCACCTTTCTCATAACTCTTATTACAATTAAACAATAACTATTCAAGTACAAAACAATTGTATCATTTATCATATGATGATTACACAGGTGCAGTTTCACTTGATCTAATTCGTTCCCAGGGTCTAGTTCCCATTCCCAGGCCTACCAGATCCAACCTTTCTTACCATCCCGTGGATCTGTATAATTCCCATTATTTTAGAGACATTTTAACCTTGTACTATCATTCTCAGATCTATTTGTAACTCTGTCACCTTTGTACTAGTGACTAGTTTTCCCAGTACTTTTCCATGGCCTTTCCCTATGCAGAAAGACAAAACAAATTCCAGAGCTTCAAGCCCTGGGATGTACAAGGCCCCGGGTTCCCTTCCTGGGAAGCAAGGCTAAGAACAACTCTTGGAGATACATTCTCATGGACAAAGTGCACCTAGTGCTGAAGGGGGGCTCCAGAGAGCTGCTTTTTATAAGCTATTCTAATTTCCTAGAACCTATAAATGTGTACTCATCCCTGCAGGGGTGGGCTTTTGTGGACGTCTTTCCATACCTGCCCTTGAAGGCCTAATAAAGATCCCCTTTATGTTATCTCCTTACTAAAATTATCTTGAGTTATCATTTCCGTGTTGGAAAAAGGGTAACAAAATGATGTCTGAGATTTAGAAATGCTGCAAGAACAGTGAGATATCTAACAGCTTCAGAAAAATTCACAAGACAGCAAGAGGAGCAGAAGCAGCAAAACACAGAGTAAAGAGGTGAGATATGTGAGTGCAGAACCCAATGAACTAAAACTGCACAGAAATCCTAAGAGGCTTTAATCTCATCTTTCTTCAGAAGTCAAGAAAGTGAATTGTATTTTATAATCTAGATGTCCAGAATCTCTCTGCTACCAGTGGTAAGAAACACGTCCACATAAAAATGAGTATAATATAACCCTGCAGACTGGGGTATGGGTAAGTGTGGGACAGGGCTCTGTGGAACCCAGTAAAATCATATATAAAGCAAAGAAGGTGCATAAAAAATCCCCAATTCTTGTTAGTGGTTGTCAATGTCAGAATTTCGAAATCAGTGCAGAGAGAGATGAAAAATATTACTGTTTTCATCATTCAAACTCAGGAGCAGCAGAAGTAGAAACAAATTCATAAATATGCTGTACATTGTCTAGAGGGAAGGTGCAAATGTTGCTCAGAGCTGTCTAATCATGCCTACAGCCCAAAGAAAGAGGTAACTACAAGCCAGAAGAACAAGATTCACACAGTAAATATCACAGCAAACTTGTTCATTCTTGAAGTATTCATGAGTTATTCCAGCTGTAAATGTCTTACAGTATAAGATGGAGCTTTGTTCAAATCCGCTGAGCTTGTGCTGCTGTCTGGAGACTATAGAGAAGAATAGTCAGTAAAATAAACTTACAAGTGCTTTGGGATATCAGTAGGAGTGGACAGGTTCCCAGGAGCTTATTCCAGTTCCTCTTTGTAATTACATACTTTTCAGTTATGAAGTTATAGGGTATATGTAAACCTTGATGCTTCCACAGGCAGAGGGTGGATAAACTGAGGTGATTGGATGCAGAGCAGCTATCAGTTCAAGAGGTGAAGGCTGTAAAATGCTGTTCCTACCTGAAGCCTTTCTTAAACTTGCCTTCCTTTAGTATCTCAAGTGAGATATTGGCCATTTACATGAAGGAACAATACTCTGTATTTTGGCACATCCGTAGATATTCCGTTGACAGACACCTCAATCTAGCTGGAATCACTCAGACTGTACTACTGTCAGCTCCTTATGTCTGTCTGAGTTAAGTGTAATGTCTGTGTTAGTATAAAATCAGTCCAGAGTGCCAGCTAAAAGGTCAGTAATATTCTAGGTCCACCAAGACTGTTACTGGTATTACAGAAATTTTCAAATTTCATTGTTTGAGCTACCTTTCCACTTAATAGCAAGATACATCAATTTTCTATCATACATGGAGGGATACATGTCTCTCTGTAGGTGAAGTTAAGGTCCTTATTTCTAAAAGAAAAAATTATTTATTCAGTTCCAGTATAGGCTTCCAGTGATTTCCTTCGTAAAAGACCAAATGAGTCAAAATAAATACAAGAAAATCAGTGGGATACTCTACTAGGCTAATAAAATAGATTTCACTTGGAAGGAGTTGGCAGTCTGTTATTTGCCATGTCTTACTGGAGGAAGTGTAGGCAGGCTGAAGCAGAGAAAATTCAGAGATCTTTCCAGTGCTCAGTGGATGGAGCCAGTAGAGTTCTCAGAGTGTCTTCACAGAGATGAAGGCACAAATACTTTTTGAATCATACATGAGTCATTCATGTAAGATTTTGAACCAGTTGTAATTCGTATATATAGGTTTTATGTATATAAATGGTCTGGAATTAAACTATTAATACCGAGATGTTGACCCAACATCAAGTGATCGGTGCAATTATTAATGTTGTTCCATCCAAAAGGTTCCTGTTATGTATTTGGAGGTTTAACAACCAAAACACAATCAAGACACTCTAGTATTGGAAAATGAAAGACAGTTAACTTTGTGTATTTTTTAAAATATTACTTCAGTAAGAGATACTCTGGAGTCTGCTGTACAGAGTGACAGAAGAGATGCTAGAAAGTTAAATTGTATGAAACTTAGCAAAAACAGTAGTGAATGAAGACTGCAAAATAGAGTCAAGTCAATTATGCCTAAAATGTGATGTGATTATGGGAAAATGCTGTTTGCTCCAGGGTGTCACAGCTCTCTGATACAAATGCTTGTGTAAGCATATGGGAGAAGCAGAGGTGTGATCAGGTTGTGTGAAATGACACAGGTTGCATAGTCAAAACCTATTTAATTTTTGATTTGAAAACCATTTTCCAATGGGAATATATGGAGCAGTCTCAGTTTTTATTGATATTATATATCCAGATTACCTTAATATTCTGGAAAACAATTACAAGCTAAAGAAAAAGTCATATAAAGGAGTAAAATGTACTGTTTACTGACCTTAGTTTGGCACTATGTTGCTATTTTATCAATCTTGGCTACCATTTCAGATCGGGATCACAACAGTTGTCAACAAAACCAGTGTTTAATTTTCTGTTCTATGACAGCATGAATATCTAATAACACTGGATATCCAATGTTTACCAACAAATTCAAGTGGCAACCATATGTTAAATATTAATGAGTGTCATACAATTTACTCATCTTGATTATTATTATAGCTTTCACTCAGCCGTGATGGAACAAAAAGGGTTTTGTGGTTTTGTTTTGTTTTGTTTTGTTTTGTTTTTGGGACAGGGCCTCCAAAATGTGTTGTGTATTTGTGGTATTACACTAGAGCCTGAAACGGAAAATATTCATCCATTTGGGCAACTTTTGTACAGTATGACCATACTACTGGGATAGAAAAGTAATGATTAAGTAATTACACTGTTTTGTAACTGCTGTGCTTCTTTTCTGGGGTAATACACAGTCAGAAAAGACAGCCTTTTCCAGAAAATAACCAAGGAGAGTAACCAGGTCACAAAATGTGTCCTGGAAATAAGAAAAATAAGTAAATACTATGTTGGATATACAGGACTTCAAGGCATATGCAAGTTCTTTTTGAAGATGTGTGGCATTACAAAAGTTTGTTACAATTAATGGCAATAGCTCTTCTGCCAGCAAATGCCACTAACTTTATTAGAATGACCACCTTTATTTTGGTTGAATAGGGGAAACAGTGATGAGAAGAAAGTCTACAAAATCAACTGAAGACAAGAGACTTGTTTCCTTAGAAACTGGAATAAACCAAATGAAACTTTGTAGAACTTGCTGGTAAAATATTGCATTATAAATAGAGATGTGTTTGCAGTAAGTTCTCTCAGAAAACATCTGGTCTTTCTTGTTAAATGTGATTAGTGATATTTGAATCCAATTCAAGTACTGCATCAAATTATCACTGTTTAAACTGGTGGCAACAACACTAACTATATGAGTTATGAGTGATTTTCTTCCTAGTATTTATCTTCAATACTTAGTGTTTGTCATCCTCATAATTAAAGAAATCATCAGTGCATCAGGATAGTTGAATTAACTCTGGCATAGCTATATACTTAAGTTATGCCACTTGTGTGCTGTCTGGGGACTCAGAACTCATCCTTCTGAACCATAAAATCATTTATTATTGAAGCTTTTCAGGCCACTCAGCCACAGAGTGGCATAGGAGTGTCTTGCAGTCTGCTGAGGAGTAATCACTTCCTCAAGGAAAAATGTCTGTGAAATAATGCTCAGTTTCATAATGTTTCAGTCTACAACACCAGTGTAAAAGCTTTAATGTGGGGGAGAACGAGCTCATCCAAAGACCACACGCATTTTGCTTGCTTGCCTTTGTAGAAATGAGACAACTTTGCCATCCGCAGTTTCTTCAAAGCAGACTTGGAGGTAATTCCCACTCACCTCTCTCTTCCAGATGCTATTTTATGCATGTTATTGCTTTTCCTCAAAGCAGCAATGTAGTCCAAAGCCTGTCGTAAAACTAGCAAATAATTCCAATTCACGGTGGCTCATCATCATCCTGTAAGTGTTTGTGTATATGAATTTATTTTTTCTTTTTGGCAGCCTTGACTCGATGAAATAGGAGTCTGAAGAGTTTAATCAAGTCATCTGTGGCTTGAAATTGACTGCTAATATCACTTATGGGGTTACCAGATGATACTTTGGAAATGGGATAGGCACACCAGCCTTAAAATGAAGTGGAGGAGGGCTCTCCAGGCTTCTCCCAAACTATTCTGGCATCACAGCTCCAAGCTATCTCAGAAGCACTGGAAACCATATGGGGAAGGCCTCACACATCTCAGGCTAAGCTTGCACACTTGAATTTTATTAAATCAGTGAAAGCTACTCAAAAGCCAAAGCTTTGCTCTTGAAAAAGTAGATTTGTCATGTGCCCAAAGGATGTTGACAAGCGATTGGCAGTCAGACTTTTATCTTTTCTCCACACAGCTTTTAAAAATAGCTGCATTGATTATTTTCTGAGACAATCTTGTTAAACACAGTCCTGCAGAAAAGAAATAGAGTCTCCCAGTCAGAATCTGACATTAATTTCTCAGATTTCTAAAAAAATTGGCATATCTGCCATATTCCCAGGCCAGGCATCTTTCACAGGTGTATAAGTTCATTGATGCTCAGGCCATATGAGCTTATTGGTTTTCACCAATCCCATCTATATCTGGAGGCTCAGAAATGACCAGATTTGTCAAGAAGGCTACAGGTATGTTCTGAAGAGTTATTAAATATTTTTTATGTCTAATACTACCTTACATTTTTGGGATTGGTTACTGGTATATATTTGTCTTTGGATTTGACCAGACCCTGTCTGCCCATGTGCCAGATCCAATCAATGATGGAACATTCATATGATCATCAGCTTCAGAGTGAAAATCTGAAATAAAACACTAGTGATAATTTTTCTCTTAACATTCCCTGAGCTGTATTTGCAACAAATCTTGTTAAAAACCAGCTTACCTGCAGCTGAGGCTCAATCAGTGTACAATGAGTGCTTGGGTTTTTTATTCCTGTGAAGTTGACCATATATATCAATTAAAATCAGTCCTAGACTTTATATGAAGTACATATAAACTGCATATATATATGTAAGCTCCAAAAGAAAAATATATAAGCTGCATAATATATATATAATTTATAAATTAAATATATAAACTGCATAAGATAACATGTAAGGATGTGTAAATAGGAGCAAAGGAAAAAAAGATGCTTTGATACATATTTTTTCAAATAAAAGTAAAGGAAAAAGGTGGACTGTTCAACACCCTGCACAACAAAGAGGCTTTTCAACAGTCATCAAAAGACATAGAATTTACCTGTCTTTGCTATTTTTTTTTCATTAGATGAATACCATGAATTTGTTTTTTATTTACTCTTCACAGCCAGATGACGAGTAAATGTTTTAATGTTTTTGTAGCAGTCCTCTGCCCAACAACAAGTTGACCTCTTAATCCTTCCCCAAGTAGCCACTCAGATATTTTACTTTCCACAGTAAAAGGGGCATCACAGATATAACATGGCATTGCTCCGGGCCTTATCTTACTTAGCACTGCTGAGAAGTATAGCCAAAGGCCTGTGTTGTGTTTCTTTTTTCCTCCTGTTTTTTTCTACTTACTTTTACATCACTGCTAAGTGATGAAGAAATTCATTTCATAAGAAATATTGAAATATGACTTATTTTTTACACGAGTCAAGTAAAACTATATTTAGTGTTCTGCAAAATCAAATGCTTTAAATCACATATTTGAATTATTACATTGTTTCATCAAATGAATCATTACTTCAGCTAAGAATAGTGAAATCGAACTTTAAAAATTCTAAGATAAAGCAATGAATTGCAATATGGTCAAAGATAATTTTGACTTTAAAAAGTCATTTTTATTTGTGTTCTATTTTTATTCTCTTACCTTCACAGTGTAACAAGAAATATCACAAAAGGGGAAAATACTTTCAAGGAAAATGACAAGACCTTTTGGATTAGATCCTATCGCAAAACTTTTTATCTTGTGAAACATTCAGTACATGAAGAGGAAAAACCCACGGAAGCTTCTAAGGAAGGAATTCAGCATTCTCTGGCTCCCATTGGTTCAGAGCTAAAAAGCACTGTTTGTGTTCATTAAATGTGATGTTTGCATTATTCAAAACAAAATTGATAGCATCCTTTGAAATCAATGAATATTACAGAATTATGTTTAATGATGAAAATATCAAGTATTTCACAGAAAAATCAGGTGTTGAAGCATATAGTTTTGTTTAAATTTTTTGTTTGGAGGATAAAACAAGAAAAGCAAATGGTTACAGTTTATACACATTTATGATTTTTCTGATTTTATTTCTGTATTTATTCATAGGCAACTGATATTCAGTGTAACAATTTTAACATTCACTTCTTCAGGCTTTACAAGTAATTAGTTAATCTAGGTATTCATCTCCTTAGACATCATCTTTAAGGCTTTCTCCTGAAACTCATCACCCTAAAATCTGCATAGCCACCTGAGACACAGCTTGGTATGTGTATATTTTGACATAGATTTGTATCAAAGCAATCCCATCACTTTTTGGCAATTTGCAGGCACTGTGTTTCAGTGTTGACTTGGTTACTGTGGATTGACTCATGTCTCAATTCCTCAAAACCTTATATGGACAAATAATACTGTCTGTGAACCATTAAACAGTCAGTCTTGCTGTACTTTGCTGAGGACATGGAGTAATGAAAAAAAAATCATTCTTTCTTCATTCTTCCCTCATTTTTCCCTCATTTTTCCCTCATCTTCCCTCACAGTTCCCTCGCCTTCCACTAGTGGTGATAAACAATATGAAAAAAAGAACAAAATTATCATTGTTGAAAGTACACTGGATGGTAAAATCATAATATCATATAATAATAAAATAGTTTGGGTTGGAAGGGACTTTAAAGGTCATTGAATTTCTTCTCCCCTGCCATGAGCAGTGTTACCTTCCACCAGACCAGGTTGCTCAGAACCCCATCCAACCTGGCCTTGAACTCTTCCAGAGATGGAGCAACCACAGCTTTTCTGGACAACCTGTTCTAGTGATAATGCAGAAGTTGCTGTAAGCCAACTGTAGTTAGGAGAGAAAAAACTTTAATGCCAGGCCAGGACTGATAGAGTTTATTTAATCCTGGCAGCTGAACTGTCTAAGAGGAGTATCTCAGATTTAAAGTAGGACACTGGGAACAGACATGCAACTTGCATAGTGTGTTATGAAAGCCTGGAGAAGAAATAGTCACAATGGGTTGTGCCAGTAACAGTTTAGCTGTAGACTGTTGGGACAGGTGACAAAAAAAAAATACCTTTTAATAAACTACTCAGATTTCATTTTCTCCCTTTCCAGGTTTTCTTAATGGCCATCTATCAATATGTGGATAAAATTTAAAAAAGAAAAAATCTTGTGCAATTTTTTTTGCCTTAATTTTTATACAGATTATGATCAAAGAGGGGTTTTGAGATCTTTATATACCTTTACAATGGGTGATTGCTCCCAACTAAATCCTGAACTCCTAAATCTGTACCTGAATTGTCCAGTGTCCCAGGATGCAGAACAGCCTTTCCTGTTCTGCATCCTGGGACACTGGCACTCATAGACAAGTAAATGGCCAGAACAGAATGAAAAAGCGAGAAAAGTACTTGTGGCTTTATTCACAGAAGTGACTTGAAATCTAATTGAGATTTATGCAGTCATCTGAAATGAATGAAAGATCATGGAGCCTTAATACCTCCACTGTCTCTGGGCAATGTATTTTGGCTCCAAATAATCTCTGCTTTATGTCCATGCTGCCTAACCACAGTTATATGATCTAGACTGATCATATCAGGCCTAATGTGTTTTTCATGTGCCTTCATTGACTCCAGACACCAGAAGCAGAGCAGCACAAACAAATCTGCTGAACCTTGTGGAGCCTCTGTCAGTCCCTGTAGAACAAGACTGCACTGTGGTGTGGCTGTGGTACAGAAAGAACTGAGCTTAGTTCTGGTGGACCAAGTTCAGATCCAGAGCACTGGTATTAATTAGACTGTGCCCCTTCACTTTGGTTTTGGAAGAGTGGTTAAGAGGTGGCAGAGACCTAACCTGTGCTGTTGCAGCAAGGAGCTGTGTTCCCAACTCCTCTGTCCAGAGCCGGACCACGGGCTGTGTCAGGAGGTGAATGTGGTGTGCACTGCCTCTGTGTTCTCCTGGTTCATTGGTACAGAACCTAATTCTGCAGAAAGACACTGTGCTCCTAAGAGCCCTGCTCTAGGTGCCCAGGGATGCAGAAGACAGGGCCATGCAGGCAAACCCTCTGGGAATGGGCAGCTTTGCTCTGCATAGTCTGCAACTTATCACATGTGTCTGAACCACTGAGATAAAGAAATTGAAGATATAGTCTATACTATAGGTGAGGGGAGATACTGAATTTCCTTTTTTCAATGAGGGACAGATGTTATGAGTAATTTCGTCCAAAGCACTAAGAAGAAATTCCATCTGTCTATAACATGCATATAGGCACTTTCAAATCATTCTTTTAAGCAGAAAGAGAAGCACTCTATAAGCTCAGATCTATTTTTTTCCACATAGAGGGAGATGGTAGTGCTCCCGTTCAGAACAATCCTACCTTTTCCTTATGATTTCTGGATACTAGAATAATTTATCAAACTCAGTGGAAAAAGAAGTTTTGATCTGTTTTTCTTCATTTGCCTTTTGAGTGTCTTTAAGAAGGGAATCAAAACGAAACGTATCTTGCCCCTGTGGAAAATACATTTATACTCAAGATATGCAAAACAAGATATGACAAAATTCTGGAGAAAAAGTACACCACTGCTGCTACATGAGGTTCTGGTATAAATCATTCCCCAGCTCTGGGATTCATGTTGGAAACTGCTCAGATAGATGAGTTGATGCTTCAAAACTCCAAAGGAATAAATAGAAAGGAGAACAAAAAGACACTGATTTAAAGTGAAAATGAAGTCATGTGTTTACACTGAAGGAGTCTAGTCATCATCAGAATGTAATTACAATGTATAATCTACTTTGGGTTTATATCTAGCAGATGACAGAATTATGATATGGTTATTTCATCAGAGTTTTCCATGTGCTAGAACTACTTAGTTCATCAGCTACAACACTGGCTTACTTTTTATTTTATTTAGCTGCTCTTTGCTTACTTTTACTTTTTCTTTGCCTTTATTTTGAAATTGTTTCACACATGTTCTTTCAGTTAATGTCACTTAAAAGAACAGCATTTTCAACATGATCAAATCTAAACAAGTATCCTTGGTGTATAAAAATAAATGTGTTATTTAAATGGGGCATAAACTACTTCTGACACAAGCATCTATGTGATATTGATCTATTTTTAATGCAAATTTCATGTTGGTGCTCCAGAGTTCCAGTTATATTTTTTAATACAGCTCTGTGATATAGGCAAGAACCATAAAAAAGCAGTAATAAGACTAGCTTTTCACCTTCTCTTAAATATATCTTTCCACACTAGACCGAACTTGGAAGATGTACTTGTTCCTAAGTAAAAATGACTAATACTGTCAGTGGGATTTCCCACTGAGGAATTGATGTTCATAATCAGAAGAAGCTATGTGTCTCAACCACCATGTACACATTATCACATCATTGCAGATGCTCTCACTTCCAACTATGTCTTTTCAGCACAGTAGGCATCTTCTCAAAGTTTAGTCTAATACAGAAAACCTAATCTTACTGTCTTGGAACAGAGAAGGACTAACACCAAACGAAAACAACTTTAGGTCCTAAGAGTTATGCAGTTTCATGTCTAATGTTTTAATTGTTTGGTCCTTTAATTGTACCTGAAAATCATTTAAGTATTTAGATTCCATGAATTAAAGTTGAGATGTACTTAGGGCAAGCTGAAGAGCTTCAATACTGCTCAGAGCTGTTTGGGAGAGGCTGTTGAATGCTGAATAATCCCTGAACTTCTCTTATTGTAGGCAACACTTCTCATGTTGTGCAGGCTGGAAAAACCTACTGAGAGTGGACACTTTCATCTGTTATTCTTGGATTATTAAATAAGGATGATAACTATTTTCACATGCAACTGTTACAGTATAAAATGGATATGCTAAATAAGTCTGCAAGAAAATTTGTCATCATTATTTCCTGGTTTTGCTTCATCCATTCTAAACTCAATTTTCCATCTCCCAGAAAAAATTTCCCCTGGACAAAACATAGGTAAAGACTCACGCCTCAAGTTCTATTACACTGTAGCAATTAACTTTCTAGATTCTGTCAAGTTTTGAGTACAGGTGCTAAAATGCTTAGAGCCATTTGTATATTGATCAGAAGAAAAACTCCAACTACACTGCCTGAAGTCCTGTTCCAGGATGCAGCATTTTTAGCAATATCAATCCTTTAGGACAAGATCTTAGCAAGAGTCAAACTTCTTTCATTCTGACAGAGTTTGGAATAGTGATGATTAAACATAAAATGAATGTTACAATAATTAAACATTAAAAATAAGAAGCAATCAAAATCTATTAATCAAATAACTTATAAATTCATGCCTAGCCATAGAGTCATGCTTTGCAAACTTATAAAATCTACAGTGCCTAATGATTTCAAGTATTGCAAGACAAACTTGAGAATCTTGAGTAACTTTTAACAAAGAAACTATGTCAGTATCGGGAATTGCCAAAGGCATCTGTTCCAGATGTTTGGACTGTAGGACAGAAGACATGTTTTTATGAATGCTTCAGTGTTTCCTCCTGTCTTTGTATGGATCTGTGTTTGAGTGGTAAAACAAAAAAGCTTCCTCAGATCTTTCTATTTTCTTTTCTTTTGCAAGGTGTTAGACACATTTTCTCCTATGATCGTTGATCTTATTGATACAAGCACCTTCAAACATGCTGAGAATGCAGCAAGCAGCAACAGAGTTAATTTACCCATTGAAATTACTTCATCTCTGACACAGACTCTTCCATATGCTCCTCTTTAGTACAAAAAATCCCATCCAAGACTCTGTAGAGCAGCAGTGGCTATGAGGTGACTGAATTAAATACATTGGACTGAGATAGTCTTCTACATAAAGAATGACCTTGCAAAGACAAAGAAAGATCCCATACAGTAGATTGTGGGACTGTGTCACTTCCTGATCCCTTTCGCATGAGCACATGGTCACAACTGTCACTCATCTGTAAGCACCTTGTGCCTGACCAAGGGGGAGGACATTCACACCTGCTTTTCACCAGCTTCATCAGTTTACATTTATGAAAACTGAGCTGATGTGAGGGTAAATGACTTTTGCAGATCACACTTTTGAAGTATAAATTCCCGTCCTTCTCTACAGAACATGCTGTTGGAGGTTGGTTCTTTCCCTTTTCCCTCTGTGGAATTTTCCCCATTGTCATGCTAAGATACCTGTTGACTGGGCCCTGGTGACAAGGGGGAGGGGAGAGAGGAGGGAAACCCCTCGATATCCAAACATCCAGAAGAGGAAGCAGAAGGCTCTGGCTCGGCCCATTTCCCCTGCGGAGTTCGGACGAGAAGGACGATCGCTGCCTCAGCCATTGCTGCCATCCCAGCACTGGGAGCCATCCTCACTGCTGTCAGACCCTGCCCTGCTCCCTTCTCGCTGTAACCTGCCACCATCCAGCACTCTGCTGAGCACCAGGACCGACACCATGAGTAGAGGGCTCTCTCCATCTCTCTCTCCCCCTGGGACAGCTCTGCCACCATCCCCAGCCCTCCTGCAGCTCTGCGGGACCCGCCCGCCCCCAGCACCGGGAACTGCAGCTCAGGGAAAAGGTGCCTGCAGCCAAAAAAACACTGGGACTGAGTTACTGTTCTGTTTGTGGGTAATTTCATAGCTGTTGTTGTTCTTGTTTGTCTTGTTAGATATACTAGTAAAGAACTGTTATTCCTACCCCCATATCTTTGCCTGAGAGCTCTCTTAATTCCAAAATTATAATAATCTGTAGGAAGGAAGGATCACATTTTTCAGTCCAAAGGGAAGCTTCTGCTTTCCTTAGCAAAACCTGTCTTTCAAACCAGGACACATGCTCAGATCCAGCATATCTTTTCTTAGGTTTGCCTTTATCAGTAGCTCACAAATTAATAAACTCAAAGTAACTCCTTTACTTTTTCAGTTTCATTTACAGTCTGTTTTGCAAACTTGTTTTTGCTGTTATCTTCTTTTTTTGACTTGTGCCCCCCTTGTTTTGTAGTGAGGCGAATAAATCCTTTCATTATGTGTAGAGCAGAAGGAGAAACTGAATAATACTTCTTGAATATAAGAAGGTAAATAGGTAGAGAGAGGTAGATATGTATGTGAGGGAGGGAGGGAGGGAGGGAAGGAAGGAAGGAAGGAAGGAAGGAAGGAAGGAAGGAAGGAAGGAAGGAAGGAAGGAAGGAAGGAAGGAAGGAAGGAAGGAAGGAAGGAAGGAAGGAAGGAAGGAAGGAAGGAAGGAAGGAAGGAAGGAAGGAAGGAAGGAAGGAAGGAAGGAAGGAAGGAAGGAAGGCTAATTATGGATGCTATAAAAAATGCAGTATAAAGATACCTTTAAGATCATTGCGTCCAACTCATGCCCTAGCACCTCAACCAAACCATGGCACTGAGTGCCACATCCACTCTTTTATTCATACACATCTAGGGATGGTGACTCCACCACCTCTCCCAGGCAGAAAATTCCAATACTTTATCACTCTTTCTATAATTTTTTTTTTCCTAATATCCACCCTATATTTCCCTTAGTGCAGACTGAGACTGTGTCCTCTTGTTCTGTCACTTGTTGCCTGGTGAAAGAGACCAATCCCTACCTGACTACAGCCACCTTCCAGGGAGTTGTAGAGAGTGATAAGGTGACCCCTGAGTCTCCTTTTCTCCAAGCTGAACAATTCCAGCTCCTTTAGTCATTCCTCATAGGATTTGTGTTCCAAGTCCCTCACCAGCCTTGTTTCCTCCTCTGGATGTGCTCAAGTGTCTCAACGTCCTTCCCAAACTGAGAGGACAGAACTGGACACAGCACTCAAGGTCTGACCTCACCAGTGCTGATTACAGGGCAAGAATGACCTCCCTGCTCCTGCTGGCCACACCATTCCTGATCCAGGCCAGGAGGCCATTTGCCTTCTTGGCCACCAGGGCACACTGCTGGCCCATGTTCAGTCAGCTGTTCACCAGTACCCCCAGCTCCCTTTCTGCCTGGGCACTGTCCAGCCACACTGTCCCCTATAACACTGCAGGGGGTTATTGTGGCCAAAATGCAGGACTCGGTGCTTGGACTTATTAAACTTCATTGTTACCTACAAGAACAAGGGCTGGTGATCCTGAAGCACTCTCCAGCTGCTTATAGAATGAGTTGTCCACCTCTTTTTCCTGGTTGGGTGGACAATAACAACAGAATGTCAGCTTTGCTGGCCTTCCCCTTAATTCTTACCCATAGGCACTCAACTTCATCATCATTAGTTTCAATACCCATGGCATCAAAAGCCTTCTTAATATAAAGGGCCACCCCTCCACCTCTTCTCCATTTCCTGACTCTTCTGAAGAGCTTGTAGCCATCCAGTGTGCCACTCCATCTATGTGAGCCATCCCACCACGTTTCTGTCATGGTGACTACATCACAGCTTTGCTGCTGTACCATGGCCTCCAGCTCCCCTTGTTTGTTACCCATGCTGCGTGCATTGGTATACATGAACCTCAGCTGGGCTACTGATTTCACCCCTAACTCAGGTTTACTACCCTTTAAACCTAGTTTAAAGCCCTCTCAACAAGTTCTTCCAGTTCATGAGCTAAAATTCTTCTACCTTTAACAGAGAGATGGAGCTCATCCAGTTCCACCAGGCCAGGTGCTGTAAAAGTTGCCCCATGATCAAAGAGCCCAAAATTGTCCTGATGACACCTACCCTTGAGCCACTAGTTGATAATGTGGCCTCTCCTATTCCTTTCACAATTTTTCTCTGCCACCAAAGGGACTGAGCAGAACACTACCTGTGCTCCTGCCTTATCAACCCCGTGATCCAGTGCCCTAAGGTCCCTTTTAATTGCCGTGCCAAGCCTCTTTTCAGTCTCATCACTGCCAACATGGAGTATCAGCAGTGGGTAATAATCAGAGGGCTGAATCTGCCTGGAGTCTCTTGTTGATATCCTGTACCCAGGCCCCAGGGAGGCTGCAGACCTCCCTGTGGGATGAGTCAAAAATACATTGTTTATATTCGTCTGGAAGAGTTGCTTTTGACTTAAGTTGCATATATGGCTTCTGGTAAAGTTTGTCCTCAGCATTATTAACAGAAATTTCACACCAGTTTTCAGTATTCTGACATTGGTTACATTCAGTGAGTCAGTAACTGAATAAAATCATACTGCAGAAAACTTGCGGACATTGGACTGCGCTTTCTCCTGTTTTTGACATATATTTTATGTTCATGTCAGGTAGGAACACATGAGGAGTGTTATTTTAGCCCCTGTTTTAAACTTTCCTTTTACAAGATTAAAAGAAAATAATTGTCTTTTATAAGCTGCCCAAATTAAATTGCAGAATGAAACAGTGTCTTACTAGTTTTATATTTAAAATTACTTATGCTTAGTTTAAGATTATTAAAATGAATTTGCAATCATACGTGGTGATCAAACAGATAATTTTGAAACATTAGTTCCCTTTCTGTTCAGCATATTCTCTACACCTTTCCATTTTTGACTCCTAATTCAGGCTTCATTCTCCTCAAGCAAAGTCACCCTGGAACTCTTACCCTCCTGATCCAATTTTTTTTCCCCCAACAGTCCCAGTACCCCCAGCTCAGCTTACCTCTTCCCATGTACCCCCATGAAGGCTCATGGACTTCTCATGGAGGCTGAGTAGTTATTCAGTGAAGACTCAACACAGAAATTTCCAGAGTGGATGAAAATGGACGAAAATTTCAGTGCAGAAAGCACAATACAACAGACCCAACAGCATGGTCTCTCCATTACCACAACATTTTCTAAATCTTAAAAGAACTAGAAGACGGATAATTGTAAAAAGCCCTTGTGCAATTCACAGCTGGGAGTCTCGGAATCACTTTGTTTTTCAGGTGTTGATGGAATATGTCAGTAAAGGCCACCAAGGTTTTTACTCAGTGGAAAATACAGCTTCCTGTGAATCTATCCAGTTTTCTGCAGCCATGTGGAAGTTCTGCAGATATTGAATCTGGTATGACCAAGGGGTTTGTATGAAATTGGATTATATTGACAGACTCCATCCTTCTGCTCCTTGCTCTCTTGATTGAGAGAAGAAAATGACAGGGGTAAAAATGGATATGAAAGATGGACTTTTTCATTTGGCAGCTATTTTAAGCAGAACCAAAGACTAAGCCTGTGGAATATAATCATGGTAGTCTTCTCAAAAAAGACATAAGGCATCAATACTACATCTTTCTGTAATGAGACATGCACTTTTGATACGTGACTGTCTCACACTGCCAGCACTTTGTGACACAGATATCTTGTAGTCCTTTTGTATAGATATATGCAAGATATAATTCCAAAAATAAATATAATATATATTTAAGATATATTTCCAAAAGATATAATCCCAATAATAAATAATATACCTTCAATTTTCAGGAAAAATACATAATTTAAAAACTAATGTATCTGCTTGTGTTGAAGACATTCATCAAGAAAATCTTTCAGATGTGTGTGAAGAGATTAACAGCCTTGGGGCACATACTGGAACAATGATTTGTTTATCATTTTTGGATTCATACACAATTTGAAAGCTTACTGAATTTTCTGATTTCCTTTTTGTCATCAGGAATATTTTCAATATGCAGCACCATGAGTCAGGCTTGATTTTTTGGATTTGATCTATGCCTTTGTTGTATTTTTTTTTTAATTTTTCTTAATGAATATCCAAATTATTTATTTATTTTCAATGTTACCACCTCTGCATTTATGACTGCTGTCAATAGCTTGATTTTATGACAGAGGGAATTGAAATGAACAGCTTATACATTTTCATTTGCATACCATATGTAGGTATTTTTACTCACCTCTTCACACATATCTGATGATAACTAGAAGGTAAAGAATACATTGAAAAATATATTAAATGTATTTAGCTCTTTCTGTTGATGAAATGTGTGCAAGTAGTTTCCTTCATTTTCATACTAATTTTTAATTATTTGGAGTTATTCACCAAATATATTTCAACTATAATCCTTTCTAACTTCTGTAATGTTATTGGATATATCAGTTAGTCAAAAGCAAGCTGGCATGACAGGGTGAGAAACAATAATAATTCTATTTGGTTAAAATTTGTATTTCTTTACATATTGCTATGAACAGCTGAAATTTTTCTTCTTCTTTTAATGTATGCAATATATGAAATAGTTAACTTTTAATATTCAGTTTTTGAGTAAACTAATGTACTTCTGTTGATATGGCAATTAGCTGGTTTTCCAGACTTAGAATCATTAATAACTCGGATTGGTAGGAACATTAAAGGTCTTGTAATCCAAGCCCCCTACACTGAGCAGGGACAGCTAGATGAGGTTTCTCAGAGCACTAGTCCAACCTGAATTTGAATGATTCCAGAAATGGGGCATCCACCTCTCTAGGCAACCCGTGTCAGTGTTTCACCACCCTCATTGTAAAAAATCTTCTCTTAGTCTATATGGTCTCTTCTACCATACCTATTATGTTAGAAAACTATCCTACTCTAAGTTTTCTAACGTAAGATTGCTCTTAATTGTTGCAATTACTGTTATTACTATTATTTTAAAAATTATTTCTGTGTTCATCTGCAAGTAATCCCAATAATTCTAGCTACTGAATTTACATTGTTTAAAAATGGAAACAGGAAAAACCAATCCTAGCAAAGAGCAGTATTGGGTCTGTGCCTAGATAATCATGAATTCTGCCAAGAAAAGATGAAGTATTTTGTTTTCAGTACATTAGAGGCTAGGCCAAGAATTATATAAGGTAACTCCACTTTTATGGTGAATGCATTTGAAAGAGTGTGGATTTCAAAAGAAATCAGTGAGAGTTTACTAGACATGTAATAGGAGAATAAAGTAGGATATTCTAGGTACAATCATCTCAGAGCTTCTTGATAGGTCTCAGCTGCAGCATTACACTAGAGTATGTCGGTATGTATTTTACACTAGGAATAATAGGCCTGAGGGCATAGCAGAATAGTTTACCTAAGAGGTAGTTTCATTTTGTTTTTCATCTATGAAGGAGCATTTTTGTTTTAATGTCTTTTTTACATTAATCTTTAAAATGCACAACACAATCTTTGCACAGCAATTTTCACACTTCTCCTGGCAATCTAATTCATTGGTTATGTATTGGTTGCCCCAAAGCATATATACACAATACTCAACTTTTCAGGACAATTTTTCTCTAAATAACTTTTGTTTGAGAATATTATTTCAGCAAAACTGAAATTTTTCCATAACACAACAACAACAAACTCAGTCTGGGCATACCATGTTTTAAAGCTCAATGACATGCTTTTTAGTTGCCAGTATTTCTCCTCAAGAAACTTTCAGAAACTCCCTTAAAGCTTGTTTTAAAACTATGGTGTTCAGAATTCTGTTTTGACTGATTTATTGAAAACACTATGTTGAATTTGCAGATGAAGAGTGTATTCTAAGCATTTTCTTCAAAATGTGTTTTGTGTGTTTCAAAATGCACCTTTTTAAAATATGTTGTCTGCAGAGAAATTTAGGTAAATCATGTAAAAGGTGGCTTCTTTCTTAAACACATACAGACATGAACTTTGGAAAGAAAGAATCCAAAACATTGGAACATAAAGACATTAATTTTTCTCCAAATGTTCAAATAGTGAACATCTGGTTTAGGTAGATAAAAATTAGAAAAGTTTGTAACAAGCTTCACTCCTCTGATCTTATATACTTGCAGCATCCTTCATATAATATGTATGCATAATCCACATAATTCCAAAATATTAGAACTGAATTTCTGCAAATTCAGTATGCGGAAAAAACAGAGTGTGTTTCCATGACATTGAAATCAGATTTTAAAAAAAATATAAAATTGGGGCAATACATACATATCATAAAAACACAGCTGAAACACTGCTCTAATTTCTGCAGTTGTAGTCATATCTTTGAGATCAGACTTGTTATGATTATATGAATTTTTATGAGCTCACCAAGGTTGACAGCCACTAATGAGTTGCGCCTGTGTCACTTTTTAAGATTTTAAAATTTTGCTAACAGAATTCTCTGAATAATGATTATTCTGCTGGGCATTAGGCAGATCTGAGAGAAAGCAAGGAAAACATTAATATTTTTTGAGCATTTTGTCTGTGGGTCAGACTTAAGTACGCGAATAGAGAATTATTGTCACATAGAGTGTCTCTCAAGGAACTGGGCTAAGCACTGTTGGCCCTCCAGGAGATTTCATGAGCTTCTACTCCAGCAGTCAACATGTGATTTGGGTGAGATTAGCTCTAAACTATGCACCACCATAAATACTGAAAGCATCATGAGACGACTCCATTTTGTCTGTGCCAGTTGCAATTTACCTTTGTGGAACTCATCAGGCAGCTAGGTTGTGTTCACTGCAAGGCTTGTGGACAGAAAAACTTCATTAAAACCACAGCTTGTATTACTTCATAATTATTCACCATTATTTTCCAAAAGAATTCATTAAGTCTAGTAAGCTCAGTTTTATAAAAGGAAGTTGTTACTGTTCTTTGTTGTTGTTGTTCTGATGGTTTGCTTTTCTTTTAAATTTGAAATTCCAGAGAAAATAATTAAATATCAAATTCTTTGAACGTTTTTAAGGTATTCCGAATTGGGACTGCACCAAGCTGCCACTTCATTATTAAACTTATGTGTGTAATTTTACCAGCAGACATCAAATAAATCAATTGTGCTTATTACCTATTTGTGGGAAAGTATATGACTTTCCCAGTATGTCTTTTTGTGCTAAATTGCCTCCTACCACAACTCTTGTCTTAATGATTAGATTTCATCAAAGTGTGATTTTATTCTGCTACACAGTTTTTATTAAAAAATGCATTTTTTGCATTTTCTCCATCTTCACTTTTGATATTTGCCTTGTAAGTAATCTTTCAGAAATGTTTTAATTTTTCTTTTGCCTTTTATTTAGTGCTGATTTACATATACATGTGAAAGTAATTCTTGAACTTCTGACTTATGCTCAAAGGCTGCATCTTCAGTGAGTTTCAGACATAAATATGATCTCCTATTTGGTCACATTGAAGTCAAAGCCCTGGTAGATGAATTCCAGAGTTCACTACTGTTCCTAACCTCTAGTTAAAAGTGTATAATGCAATCAGCATCATTAGAAATCTATAGTCACTCGTATTACTATGACCTGCATACATAACACAGCAATAAAAATCTACTTGCAGCTCTCATTTCCAGAACAATAGTAAGCTCCAATAGCACAGAAGCAAAGAAAATCTGGTTAAAACACATATGTCCCATAAGGTTTCTTCTGTGTGTAAAAAAACCATTACCCCACTTTTTCCTGCTTCCTTCAGAAGTATTTGCTTTCTTTGTAAGACATATCACATTCAAATGAAGTTTTCTTCCTTGATTCCCAAGATTGTCACTGTGTGTAGAGATTTTAAAAAGACTGCATACCAGGAAGACTTTGTCAGCAGTTAGAAAGCATATAAAGACCTTTCTTTTGGTCATCTCTGGACATCTTGAACTTTTCCTTCAAAGCTCAACATTATGGGAGGAGTAGGTACAGTAAGGATATGATGCATGCATACATGCCTACATGCACAAGGAGAAGAAACATTCTATATATTTCACTGGTTTCTGCTGTCACGCCTTCACAAACTGGTCTCTATCATGGCCACTGAGAAAAAACTTGAAAATGTTGCTGCCCATGATGTCTTTCAGTCAACTCTAGATATATATTTTAAATCATTCACATTCTTTCTGTTCAAATCTCTATCGTACTAAGTTTCGAATACATTTTGAAAGCAAATCTGTTGCTATGAGACTGCACACACAGAAGAATGAAATCTTTTGTGTCTAAGATGACAGTTCATGGTCAGTTTATAAGAACTTCTTTAAAGTGTGGCAAATATTTTTCTTTATGTCTGAATTCTCAATGGCAAAATTAAACAATTTTTTTCCTTTTCTCAAATACATTTCATTAGTTTCAGAAAGTATTTAGAGGGGTTTTTATTTGAAGAGTGAAAATAATTCCACTGAAAGAACTTGCAATCCATGCAGATTTAGTAAGCCTTTGTTTCCTTTTCAGCATCTTGATTTCTCATGCTAGCCAGGATACCTATAACGTCCTGTCTCATTTCTGTAAAAACAGGGGATTTCATCTATTCTGGGTGTGTTGGGAGTTTGGCTGATAATATTTCTTCAATGTATGTAAGCTTCAAAGACTGCAAGACCTCTCACGTCATCAAAATGAATAGAATGTTAAGAAGTGAATAACCTGTCAGCATTCATTGAGCATGTACAACACGAATGAAAACCATGTGTTCTGCAACTTCAAAATGAAATGCTATTAGTAGCTTCAAAGTCCCTTTTAATTTCTAGTGTTTATTTTCCACAGCACAAGCCAGAAGAAAATATTCAAGGCACAGTGTCACTTTGGAGAGCTGATAATGATATAAGTCAGCTTCATCAGAAAAGAGCAGAAAAATAATTTAAAATGCAGGTTTCTTATTTTTCTTCAAGTTAACACAGACAGGATATTTCAATGTTTCATGCATCATGAAACAGTTCCATTTGTTGTGGTCATCCTTTTCTGAATGACTTGGCTTCTTGCTGGCTCTCTATGAAGCAATGATTGTTTCTGTAAATGTGGTCCATTTTCAGGTGGATAAATCTCACAGGATAGCAATAGTTGCATCAAAGTCTCACCTTTTACCTGAGATGATTTTCAATGATTAGTCACAAATAATTTGACAAATAGTTACCAAATATAAAATATGTTTTCTTTTCTAATAATTACTCAAACTCTTTATTCACAATGCATTATTTTTGATCTTCATTATTCAGAAAAAATTTTTAAAGCATGCATCAAATTCTGTAAGAAAGACACACTAAAACATTTAGAAACTGTGGAACCCAGTGTGCACAAGATCTATGAATATTCAGGTACGTGTGTGTGATCAGTCAATCAAAGTTTTGTTTTCTACTTGGAACAGGAATATTTCATACAGAATATTGTGCCACAGCATGATACAAACCCTCCCAAAATTACTCTAGGAGAACTATCAGAAAATTGAAAATAAAACAGAACAAGGCTATTTTCTAGTATTTTATATATTGTTCCATCTTTTGTTTTAAGAAAGCCTAGCATTTGGCAAGCCATCCTGGAAACATATTTTAAAAATAATGAGGCTTTCTTCCTCTGAAAAAAAACATAAACAAAGAGGCACACTTGGCTATCTGAACTATCTCTCAGAGTCTGAATTTAAATTCTTGGATATGAGTAATTTTGTGTATGGCAGTAAATCTTGTATGATCAGTATCTGTATGTTTCAATGCATAGCTCTTTTTTCCTTATTATTATTTATTCTTTGAATTTGTCAGTCCATTAGCTGGTCCAGTTCAGCTACATAAATAAACACTTCAAGTGTTAAGAAAATTTCTGGATTAAACTTCTGTCTGCACAGAAAGAACAAATTATATGTGAGCCACACTAGGAGAATTTAAAATGATGGGGGTCATCAGTGTGCTTTTAAGTGAGAAGGAGAATTGAAATCGCAGATGCAGAAAAGCACATGGTTTGGAAATTTCATTGTTGGTAAACCATGCTGTTTCATCTAGATAAAATTAAAAGGAAAGGAAACATTGGTCATGCTGGTGTTCAATTACTTATCTGTTGCAAAGCACCTAGAACGAAACCAAACAAAAAAAAAATTACCTCAGTATTTAACATGATAGGAAAAGCACAATTGAAGTTTCTATTTTTTAGCTACATGTACAAATGACAAAAATTACTTCAATAGAGAGTGATGAAAAGCATTGAAACCAGAAAGTGCTGTGGAAACCCATGTGGACTGAGGAAATACCACATGTGGCTGCATTATAAAGAACAAACCCCTGGATATCATCAGGGACTGTTTTAAACCCTAATTGGCCTGTCTCACATTGCAGAAGATGCAAATGTTTGACTGGTTTTCAGGAGCACCTGGGACTATAGAGTCAAGAGCAATTCTACAGCTGAAGAGGTTGCAATTACTTTGATTCAAAAATCTCACAGACTCCACAAGGCCAAAAAAATTTAATGCAATTGTGTTTAAATAGCAAGAAGGTGATTAACACAAGAAAACTGTTAAAATTATGTTAAAAATAAAGCACCAGAGAGAATTTAATCTTTGCAAAGGTATACCAACACAACCCAGAGCAGAAGATTCCTCAAACTCTTGATGACAACTTTATGGAACAGATCTAAGGGAGCAGACACGGAAAGATGCTCTCCTTGATTTACTGCTTGTCAGCAGAGTGGATCTTGTGAGAGAAGTGGAGATTGGCCACCCTTGAGATGCTATACTAAGGGCAGTTTTGCTAAAATCTTTCCAGGACCAGCACTGGCCATTACGTGAATCTCTAGAGCAGATTGCACATTAGATAATAGCACTGGCGAGGATCTACTCCTTTGTTTTCTTCTAAAGCTGGAGCTCCTTTTCCTTGTCTCTAAGCCCTTAAATAGGAGCCTGATTTGTCTCAGTTTTTTTACAGCACTGATGGGAAGCTGCACAGACAGGGCTGAGAGCTATCATGATGGATTTCTATGATGTATTGGTATTTGACATTCTTCTGTGACCACAGGCTAACTTTTGTTTACATTTCTTAGAAATTTGACATCGTACCAACAGCTTTCACTCATTTTTCATATTAATATTCTTTTTCCATTTGCTTTGGTTATAAAGCAGAAATTAGATCAGTATGGACCTCCCATATGTTTTTTTTTATTTGACATAATTACCATATTCTTTCTCTTTCTTATAATGCTTCTCAGTATTTCTGATAATGCTCAATCTTCCTACTGATAGAATGGCATTCTGGCCTCTGGTGAGGAGGTAATGAACCCAAATAAAAGAAATGTGGTGGTCAAGATACCCTGTGACATACATACAACTGATGCTTTTGTCTGTGCTTTGAATTCAAGAATGACAGTGGACCTCCTTCATCTCAGATGCTTGTCCCTTTCCCAGAGCTATTTGCTCTTCTGAGAAGGACTTCAAAGGGTTTTAAAACAAAAATCTCACAGCTCCTTGGGCTCATTGAAATGTGAACAATGAGGATAACTTCAACTCCTCAAAGCTTTCACCACAAAACAAAATATTTTACCATTTAGCTCACATTAGTAACCCCTGCTTGCAGAACTTACTGCTGCAAAAATCTTGGGTTTGTTCCTTCTTTCCACTGTTATGTATGAGTCTGCTGGTCTATATGTAAAAGGAAAAAATACAGGAGCAGCTGTATAAAGTCTTTTCCAGAAACAGCTGGCTTATAGAAGGAATAGGGGCCTAAAAATGTCTGTCTCACTCACTTGAGTCCAAGTATACTCCCTTGGTATGTTTGAATGTTAAAGTTTCATTTAGCAAAGTCAAATGAGATGCTCAGTCCAGCTACAAAAGAAATTATTGATTTTAAATCAGTCATTAGTGAAGCATTAGGCAGCTCAGAAGCAAGGTGCAGTCATGAAAGCCAGACCCATCACCTGTTCCTTGCAGACAAGTTCAACCTTCTTGTCTCTGTTGTCCCTGTCATTGGCTACCAGGTACTTTTGATGGTCTCTTCCATAAAAACATGAAAATTAAAACAAATTTTTTCTCAATAAATTTTTGATGGCATAAAAAGTTTTAAAGGTAAGCTATAAAAAGTATTTCTTTGTTATCCCCCTGGGATTGCAAATTACCTTATGACACCATTAAAAAATACATAGAATTTCTGAAGGTGGCAAGAGAGGCTAACAGACAAAAACTTTGGATTGAGCTTGAAGGAAAACTGAGTGAGAGTCTTTAAAGGAATAAGATGTTACTAGATTAATATGGAGGCTATGTATTAAATTCTTCCATTTGGGAATGATTTGGCTCAGCTAGTCTTTAGGAGTAAAGACTATCTGCAGCCTCTCCTACCACTTTATCTTTCCCAAACCAAACAGAAATCTTGGCTTCTTTCAGGACATGGAAGCAGCAGGAAAATGCAAACAGAGTATCTGTACTAGACTTTGTTGCTCCATTCAGTGGGTCTAGTTTTCACTTGCCTCACATATTTCAATATTGTAGTCAACCACCCTTTTCTGTAATTATAGATTTATGGTTTGTATTTATAGGCTTATGAAGAGGAGTGATAAAAGACCTTTAAGTTGATTGTACACCATGCAGACTCTAAAAGTATTCTTCAATGATTATATTGACTGACTTTATGACCCCTTGGTGCTGACAAAAATCTCATAAAAAAGTACATAATGTGAAGCAGAATGCATCATTGCACAGGTGTAAATGACTACACGAGATGCAAGGAAAGCAGAAGCAAGCCAGTGGTACCTAATAAACACTTCCAGCCCAGGAACTATTGCAGACTCTCATGTAAACATTTAACATGTGGTTCTGCTCTAAAATGTGACTATAAAATGCATTGTGGTTTTTTATTGCATTTCAGTGATACCATGTTACATTTGCTCAGCCTATAAGTAAAAAAGATTTTTTTCTAATAGACATGTTAGCAAACTCCATACAAACATTAGCAAACGTAGCAAGCTGCAAGTAAAATATTAAACGTTCAAATTTTTCTTTTCTTGTAATGCATTTCAAGAGTAAAGTTTACCCAGACTTGGCTTTATCTCACAGATACCTCTGGAAATATACATATTTTACTTCTCAAAGCACCCAAACTTGCTGCAGTTTCTGGACATTGAATTAAAAGTTTTCAAAAATAAAGTCTGAAAAATGGTACACTGTAGTCACATATTGAACTTCTGATGAATCAGATTAATTATAAAATCCAGCCTAAGATCTTATTCATGCTGAACTCTTCAGTTTTTCCTATTCAGACCTTTACTCCAGATTTGCAGGAATAAAATCCAAGCAACTTTATTGTTCATTTAAGGTATTATTTCTCATGCAAAATGGCCTTTTTCAATTTAATAGTAGTGCGGGTAAAATAAAATTTAATTTAATAGTTAAAAATTGTAATGAAGGCCACTTAAGCTCAATTATTCCCCAGCGGGGCAAAACTCCCATTCTTTAAAATACTAAGAAATCAGGATATAGGATATTGTCTGAGTCTGGAGACAGTATGAATAAAACATGTTCACAGTAATGATGTTGCAGTGGCAGGGAGGCAGTCTAGGTAATCTCACAGGTCATTTCCCTGCTTATGCTTTGTATTGGCATTCTCTGCAGTATTGAAAATGTGATTAATTTCCTTTTACGGGGGTCATCACAGCCTAGGAACTGAAAAGAGAAGGGTGTAATAGCCTAATGCACACTTTTATTTTGGTTCTCCTAATTTTGAGCTATAAAATGCAATCCACTCCAATAGCCATCTGCAGTTCTAAAAAGAGCAGCAATCTAGTGCAGGGAAATTTCAGACAACCAAGAAATTTCTCAATTGTTTCTACATACAGGATATGTTTTCTGTACAGAAGTCAAAGGGGTATGTCTGTCTGCCTCAGGTCTGAACAGAATTAATTATAACCTTGATTCTAGTATATATATTTTAAATATATATACTTTTGGAGGGGGAACAAACTGTCACAGATGTTTGAGATCACATCAGGCAATGCCCCACAGGACCCCAGGGAACTGGGATATCCCTGGGTGCTGTGGGAACCCCCAGGACAGCTGGGCAGGGCCTGGCACTTAGGTCATCCCACCCTCAGCCAAGAACTGTAGCCTGGGGCACCAGGCAGAAGGCACCTCCCTGAGCAGGGAAATAGCAACAGCCTTACTTTATTCATTATTGAAACAAGAACTCCAAATGCCCATCTTAGAATCCTCATCCATGTGAGTAAGAGAGGATATAGATATCATCTTTAGGATTTGTGTCCAGGTTCTCGTTCAAATGCTATTTTATGAACACAGAAATAAGGGTATGAAACCAAAATGAGGCTTAGATACTGACTGCAGCAGTAAACACTACAATACCTAGACCCTAAGTAGGAAGAGAAAATCATGTTACAAGATACACAGGCTCTGTACAGGACAAGTACCTGTAGAAAGAGTTTAGTCTCACACTGTGTTTTGAATCAACTTGAATGATGTAGGGAGAAATCCCCAAAAGCACCACTCCCATCTGCCTCTGGTGAGGAGGAAATCCTTAGGCAAGATTCCTTCAGCTCTGGTCTTCTCTGGGGCTCATGGGTCTTTTTCTCTCTTTATCATAATCAACTAATTCTAGAAGTTTTTTTTCAGTATAACAGAACAGATGTAAGGTTTTCCTTGACCTGAGGAGATACTGAGAGACTTTCACAATCTCCCCACTGACACACTCTACACAGTCCTCAGTGGCCCTGGGAAACCTCGCACTGGGCAGGAGCCCTTCTTGAGAGGTACTCAGGTCTATCTCCTTGTCCAGTAACTGCTTAACACCAAGTGCCCAAGAGATGTTCAGAGGAGGGGTTGTGACCATGCCCAGAGTCCTGCAAATGCTTGGAAGACCACAGTGATGAGACAGTCAGGTGTGAAGTCCAGTGGGGGCAGTAGGTGATGGACAGCAGGTACAAGGTTGGGCATAGAGTGTGGTGTAGCTCAGGCAAGAACCCAGGCTGAGGATCTGGTCACAGGTGCAGTTCCCAAGAACATGGGAGCTGTGAAGTTGCCCCAGTGGAGCTCCCCTCTCTTTCTGTCCCAGGCTATCCCACTGGTGTGAGGCCAGGTTCCACAGCCAGGCTCAGCAGTGCAGGCTGCAGCAGGGGCAGCCTGTGCCCTAGGAGCTGGGATGGATAGCAGGGCCATGGGCTGCACTCAGAGCCTGGCAGCATGGAAGCACGGTGCCCTCCTTCCCACATACTCCTTAAAAAGATTCATCCATTGCCACATTGCCACACTTTGTGTTCTGTCCAGGTAGGAATAGCCTGGCTATGGATACAAGAATGCCCTTTGGACCACATTCCTGTCCAATGGTGTCTGATCTTGAAGGCTGGGGAGAGATGTCATCCCAGCTCAGGGCTGCAAAGGCTGAAGAACTGCTTAGTACCGAAGGAAACACAGCTCTGGGAGGTGAACAACATAAGGTCAAGATTAGCAGTCTCTGCATAGACCAGAGTTCCAAGACTTTGTGGGAAGTTGAGCTGGGATTTTCAAGACTGAAAATTTTTTATGTCAGTGCTGTTTTCAAGCAACTCTGTCTAGGGCTGTGTGCTCCTAGGGAAGTGCAGACACTGTCTTGACACAGAACTTATTCTGCTTCATTTTCTCCATTCTCCATCAAGGAATGACAGACAAGTATACTGCCAGTTCCACAGTACTGGGCAGAAAGATGTAGATTGTTGTTTTAGGCTCTCAGCAAAGAACCATGAAAAAGACAATGATTTGGACAGCTATCCAAGGTATATAGCTTAGAAATTACAAACATCTGTGAAAATATATAAGCAAAATACAAACTTGTTGTATGAGAATTGTGTCTCTGAGACATAACCCACTGTTTCTAACTGAACATATAGACTGTATTAAGGCTCCATGTTTCTTATTGTATACAAAAAAGGAGTTACATTTATTAATGCAGGTGAAGTCTATAACCACATTTGTTTTTAATGGCAAATTAGCTCACAATTAGGTCTTGAAAGTATTCTCAGGGCTGGCATAAGACCCTCCTCTACCATTTAATGTTTGTTTTCAACAAAATATAGCTTACAGTGAGTTAATAAGCAGCAAGATTTGCTCTGGTTTGGCTGAGAGAAATGTTGTGGGAAGTGACTGTCCTCTGGTCTCTCTTCCAGCTATTTCTTAACATCCTAGAGTTATGTGGAAGTGTCTTCTGTGGAAAGTAACAACATAATAAAGAAATATTATTTTCATGTTGGCCAATGTCCATAAGTTTTTACTTCTCTGTTTTGACACAAATGAGCAATTTATTCATTTAAGGCAATATTGTATGAGAAAGAGAAATCAGAGTATAAGTCTGCAATTCAGTTACTTATTATTCATACATACATCTATTCATCAGACTCCGAAGGTATTCAGGAAATTCTGAGATTTTTCTGACTTTATTAAAGTCTTCTCTACTCTGAGAAGCCCATTGTAGAATACATTAACTCACTGAGAACATCCAGGCAGCCTGATTCTTGGGCAAGTTCATAATGTCATGAGGTGAGATGGTAGCCTAAAGTGTCCCAGGTTTCTGAAAACCCTTGATATTTCCTTATAAAGTTGAAACTAAAGGGCAACTGTACTGAGCTCTTGATTGTCTTTGACAATAGCTAAGATCAGATACTTACATCATATTCCTATCCAAACAATTAGACAACTCAATCTCTCCTCTCCAAAACTTACTCTCTGTGTTCTGCCTGCTTTCAAAATTAGCTTTGTCCCTTACCATGGCCAAACAGTCCTTCAGCTGCTGATATTGCTCTCTTCTACTTGCTAACAAACAGGATCTTAATCAGGACAAGCTGCTATATATCACAATTTTGAATTTTGGTAAAAGAACATGCAAAGCATTCTCTATCCCTTGGAACACAAGGGACAAAACATCTAAAAAGCCTACTGAATACTCCTAGAAACAGCTCTTGTTTGCACAAATGTAATTAATTACGACCAGGAATTGTCTGTAATCCTCCCTTAAAGAGAGGTTTACCTAAGAGAGCATGTCTTAAAAACCTTTTTTTCAAGGTAATGCTGTAGAATAAATAAACTCCCAAACAAGCACTATTTGCAGCAGGATGAACAAAGTGATTAAAATGTAAATAATATCTGTAGGCAGATCAAATGGCATGAGTGAAAGTGAAATGACAATGTACCCTTCTTCAAGACATAAGCACTTGTGTCATTCTTTGTATGAGGAAGTTCAAGTTAAGAGCTGCCATAACTGTTGAGTGGCTAATAATTTCTGCCTCCTGTTCCTCCTCCTCCTCTTTTCCTAGTTTTCCCTCATCTCTGCACTGGAGAACAGCTCTGCTCATTTGGCCTCTGCTGTATTTCTCTCTATGATTCTGACTTACTGGTAGAACAGATGTGCATGTAATATCTCTGTAGTAAATTAACCTTTGTGGCACCTTTTGCATAAATTTAAAATTGATTTAGATCTCTAGCCTTACTCATCAGAATATGATGCTCAGCTCCTTCCAATAGTTCTCACAACACTGGCTTCTGGTACTCATATCACTCTCGTTTTGCCCATTCTTTTTTTTTTTTTTCCTGCTAATAAAACCCAATATTTTACCTAGGTTTTAATCTTTAATTCTTTCCAGAAATATGCATAGTTTAAATCAAACAATAACTAAATTGCTTTTGTTGTTACTGACTCCTTTTATTTTTTAACAGAAAAATCTGGGAATATTATATACAGATGCAAGAGCAAAGTGTATATATGACAAATAGTCTCCCTTGATATTTGAAATTTTCTGCTTATTAAAGAGCCCTGATCAAGAGAAGCTGAACTTGAGATTTTCTTAATTTTTTCCCCAGACAAAAAACATGTCTAAATAAGTGTGGCAGCACTGATTCAGACATGGCATTTCTCATGGCAAGGGGCTCCACTCAGACCATATAATACATTTTAAATACCAGTACCTGCTTCTATAAATTTTTTCTTGTAAGGCAAAACATATACTCCTTCTCCTTTTAACCACTGGGTGCCACCTAGTCTGAGTTTGTGGTCCAGAAAGATTCTTTGATATAAACAGAAATACTGAGCAATGTGGTAAGTCTGACTCCAACAAAACAGAGCTTTCAACGGGTTATGAGAAAATGCTATGCAGACTCTGACCAACACTAAGATACTTAATCCCTCAGTGTATTGCAAATGCCACATATTGTATTTCTTTAAGTTTATCTTTCTCCTTGATCTCCTAGTGTATTATCCTTGAATCCACTATACAAATGCCTACAGTTATAATGAAATCCTGGAAAACAGTGGAAGTGGTGTTACCCAGAACGACTCCACAGTGCTGAAGATTTTAGATAAGTGTACACAACAAACTCGGAAATGAGAGCTATTGAATCACTTGGTTTCAATTTCCTATTCACGGGACAGCTTTTGTACAAAAAACCCCCAAGATCTAAAACCAACTTTGATCTTCTTTCTGATTTCTCACCAATTCTGTTCTTTGTTTCTCTCCTTCCTACTGGATACTCCTGGTATCTACCTAGGGAAATATTGAAGAGTCACATATTTCTGGTGACAGGCTAAATACTGAGTTGGAACTTACTTACATTACATTTTATTCATAAAAAATGTGGATTTGGACACCTCAAAAATATCCATGGATTTGAATTAAGTTTTCTGAATACATTCAGCCAAGCAGTGCCTTTTGAAAAGGGCCAAAACCTACAGAACAGGGAATGTACCACTCTGCCTTTTCCTTCTCTCCACAAGTCTGTTGATAGGGATCAATCTTTTAGGTGTTATCTAGAATTAGGCTATTAATATTTGGGTCTAGAATACCGCATGTCATTGAAAATATAAAAGGACTATATGATTCAATAAAGTGAAGTATTCTGGGACAAGACCCACTTTGCTTACTGATCTTCTACATCTTCTACTTAACAGAAAACATTTAAATATTCACTGAGACAAGAAGAATGGTTATTAGTTTCTATGTAAATATCTAAATACCTCATCTGCACCTGTTCTCTGCCTGAATTCCTTCCAGTTCCTGCAGTTAGTTGCTGGGAATTACTGGGACCACTGGATCTCATGCATAATACTAAAAGGCCAGAAAAGGATATCTCAGGGCTTTCAGCATCCCTGACATAGAATTTGGTTCCTGCAACATGCCTCCTGGGACACCAGATGTCTTCAAACAAATTCTTATCAGTTTTCTTCCTATATTCTCTTTAGAATATTTTAAATTAACAACATCCATTCCAGTTCAGAAAGTAGAGGTTTGTGGGGGTTTTAATTATTTTTGTATGTAAGAACTGCAGGAAACCCCTTGTTATGGTATTTTTTAACCCATCACAAATACTACTATGATACTAGTGCAGTTAGATTGCACTATTAACCTATGTGGTATATATTCTATGAATATTGTGATTTCTATCATTGATGACATAGTAAGTTGTGCAGCAATATCCATCTGTTCGTTCAGATGAGGAGCCAAAAGTCACATGAAGACCTAGGAAATTGGCCTCCATTTCCAAAAGAAATACTTCCTTCTAGCAATAACAACGATATGAAGACCTGGGGAGAGATTTCTTGCAAAGAATAGCACTGCAGAGAAACACTCACTCTTAAAATCCTGACTGACCTCCAAAAACCCTAATTTTAAATATTTAGATTTAAGTAGATTAGCCTAGATTTAACTGGACAAAAAATGCTCATGTTGTCATCTGGGACAAAGCTTTCAGTTGGACATCTGTCACGAGAACTTCTCTGGTTGTAAAATATTGTTTGATCCTTCTGAAGATACGTTGCCAAACCATCATTATTGCTAAAATGTCAGCAAAATTTGTGCCAAGTGTGAGGAAAGTGAGGAATGTGGCCTTAAGACTGTAGTAATTTTTCTTCCCCAAACAGCTGTAAATGAACCAAAATTAATATTTTATTACAAGCTGGAAAACAATTACACTCTCCAACTTTTCTTAGATTCAAAGTCAATTTATAACTATTCATTACGTTAGATGTTGTGTAATCTGCTCTGAATAAGAGAGTAAACATTTAATTACAATAGAATTGCTATTAAGTGATCAGATTCACTTGTTTCATATTGTTTGGCCATAATTTGCTAGATTTTGATTTCCTGTCTCCCAAAATAATAATTAACTAGTGTTTTTATGAAAGAAAACATAGAAAGTAGATAAAATAAATTAACATTACAATTGAAGGGAATAATCAGACCACAGAAAATACTTAGCTGTCTAAGCCCTGTTTAATTTGGTAGTTAAGGTACATAAATAGCCTTAAAATTCCCCCCTTTTGGGAAAGAAATTGTTCCAATATCTGAATAAAATATTTTAAAATTCCCCTACCTCACGCTTTTTCTCATCTGTTCTTATAGAGTATTTGATCTCACAGATAGGAGCAATTATACATCATGCATTACATTGTGACATTATTTTCAGAAAGATTAGATGATACTTACATGATCCAAATAATATTCTCTCTGCTAGCTTGAAGAGTCACTGAACTGACATCATCATTAGTCTTGACTAAATACTAGAAGAGGGACTTGAGTAAGTAGTAGGAAAATACCACCATTTCATCTTCAGTTGTCCTATGGAACTTATTAATTGTAGCATAAAATTGAGCATTTTGCAACTAATATTCTATTCTCTGTTGTAATAGTGATACCATGAATTAACATTTCACCATCTGTAAAACAAAGTTTATGTCATACCCTGAGGCACCTTATCATGAGTGAAGCAGACATTGATAATTCAACCACAGATATATTTATGATAAATTGTGTATGCATATATATGCAATTCATAATAATATTGTTTTCAAGTGTATTAGAAAGACTTCAAAAAGGGCCAAACTATCCTAGAGGGGAGATCAAACTGATCCCAGAGGGGGTTGGCCTAACCATCCCAGAAATGAGAGGACAGAATGAAATGATCTCAGAACTGGGTCCAGGTGGTCCAACAGAGTAACAGACACAGCTTCATTTCAAAGATGATCCATGACTTGAAGTCTAGGGTGAGCCAGAACCGGCCCTGGTGAGAGACCAAGATCTCACATGAAGTTCATGTGGTGAGTTTGGGAAAGTACATGCAGCATGGGAAGTTCTCAATGAGAGAAGCTCCCATCTTAAATAAAAATTAACTCATTTGTATATGATAGAAATGTAAGACAATGTAGAACGCCACCATTTTGACTAACCAGTAGGTGCTCTTGATTTTTACTTTTCCCACAAGTCAAACAGATGCCTTCTGTTCCTTCAGAACAATTTTTAGTTTTCCAGGCTTTCTCTCTTGTCTTGCAGTTAGAACTGCCCATAGCAGTTATGAAATCTTACATTCTTAGGATGTTTTCCCTTTTTTCAGACTATTTATCATATTTTGGATGATCAGTTTCAATGACAGTTTGTTGTTTTCTCCTTTATTAATGGTATCTCAGGATGTCATCTGTTTCTAGATACCCAAATGCACTTCAAAGATGCCACTAGCAATACTCAAAGATGATTCTGGCTCATGGGTCAAATTCTCAGGCTCTCAGCTCCTAGGCTGACAGGCATTTTGTCTATTGGCAATTCAGCAGGTGTCTTCTGTTTGGTAATTTTCCCCTTCTAAGCAGGTCACACCTCTGGCTGCTTGCATCACTACGTCATGCCAGGTGGGAAGGGGAAACAAAGCTCATCTACTTGGAGCTTCTTTATTTGACACATATGTCAGCAATAACAAAGTTTCATTTTCAGAGTGTGATGTTGTAAGCACAGTAGTGCACATGTAAGTTTATATTTTATAACACCTTGTTTGCTATAACAAAACTAATTTTACAGCCTCCTTTCAGGCTTCAATCTACCTAGCTCAATATATACTGTTGCAGGTATGCCAAGCCCATGGTGAGATATACAACATGTTAGTATGGTCTCCAACGTACTGTCACTATAACTTAAAGCAAAGTTTGTATGTTGTAATATAGGTGTTATTCCTCTGCCAGCACAGAGATAATATCAACATTAGTTAGAAAATAATTGTATGTGTAGTTTCTTTTGCCCTTTGTTCAGCTGGACACTGAAGGAAGTTAAACACTCATGGGAACTTCCTTCCAGCTTCATTCCCCATGCAGAGCCTAGGAAGGTCTGTCCATGTTGGGGTCAGGCCTCTAGTATTTCAAAAAACTGCAGGAGACCAAAGATAGAGTAGAATTTCCTGTTCCAATTGCAATAGATCCTTTGTTTGAACCATAAATTCTCCCGGACCACAATTAAGAAGAATGAAAAAAAAAATATATATATATATTCTGCTTTTAGATAAAAGGCTAATCATCCATCTGGAGAAAAACCCCATAATTTTAATACAATGCTGTGAATATCAGTAATGTCAAGTACCAGGTTTCAAACCTGCAAAGAAACCTTTAAATATTTTGAATTCCAGAAGAAACATTAATTTCATCCAAATTAAATTTACTTTGCAAGGACAGCATTTCTTGCTTTCTGTTACCTGCTGTTTGATTGCACATCCACTGGAAAGCTTTCAGTGTTCATTTTCATTTCAGTACATGCGTGTCATTTTTCATTAAGTATGAATCACTCTGCTCCAAGCGTTTGTGAAACAGTAAATTGCTTTACCAACTGGTGTTCATATCTTCGTATTAAAAGCCATTGGTGCAAGAAAAGTTGGTAGTCCAGCTCAGTACGGGTTTTGGGTTTGACGCTTAATTTTCAAAACTCAACAGCACTGATAGCATTTCGCATGTTAAAAAAAAAAAAAGAAAAAAAAGTGATTTTCACCTGTTACCAGCAATTGTAGGAGCAAAAAAATAAATGTGAACTCAACAAAATAAAGATGAAATACCACACAGACACTATGTAGAAAAAGTGTAAAGTGGTTGGGGCTTTTCCCAGCACTGGTGTCACTGCTGCTGCTTAGTCTACATGACTGTAACTGCAGTTGAGATGCCCTCTTCAGTAGTATCTGACAACTCCCATTTAGACATTCCCTCTGCACTCAGTCTTTCATTTTTGTCTGAAACACTAGCTCAGCTTTACCAAGGGGCTCCTAAAATACCTCCAGTCTCATGAGAGATGCAAGCTTGGGCCCAGATTTGACTTAGGACAAAATTTTGCATCAATCTTCATCTTCCTTGGCAAGGACTGTGACTGTTTCTATGATTGTAGGATCCTGCTCACAAGCCAGGTTTTCAGCAAACAGGAGTGAGCCAAAATAATGTGTGTGCTTACATTTTGGGGAGGAGAGATGGGAAGGAAGGGATCAGTCACTGAAGATTACAGACACAGGTACCCTGGTTCGTAAACCCAGGAGAACTCAGGAAATTCAGATAGATCAACTCCAGGTCACATGGAGGATGAACTAGCTGCTCCCCTAAGCATTTCTAGCATTAAAACCATGTACCCTTTTCCTAGATACCATATTATCCAAACCCTGTATGTAGTCCAGCTGGGAATGGAATTCATCTAATTGAAGAGTAAGAGCTTAATTTATCTCATCTTAGGGATGTTGAAAAAATACGGCAGTTGAATCTTGCTACAAATGTTCTCTTCTAGGTGGCTGTGCTAATTTAGTCCTCTTCAATACAGACAAACAATGCAAATTAATTATGATGGAACTGATCTTGAAAGTCTTTTCGACACCCTGGACATGGATGAAAACCAAGGATATTAATAGATTTGGGGTTTTTTTAATTAGTCAAATAGAAAAATCTGTTGTTTTCTAGCAGAGTGAACACTTGGTAAAAGGTGTGTAATTATTCATCTAAATTTATATTTTAGATTCAAATTACAGTGAATAGCAAGGATCAGACATGTAGGAGTCCAGGATATGACTATCACTGTCTGAACACAGTATATTCATCAATTCTTCTAAAACCATCTGTGATTTCAGATGTAATTACACAAAAGAAAAGTTAGATAACTTCAGCAATATGGATTTCTTTGAAGAAACATTCCACTACAGGCAGTCCTTTTCTGAAATATTGCACAATATCCTTTTCACTCACAAGAGTCCCAAAATCCAGAACAGTGCTGAGACTTTTCAAAGACTGTGTGTAGGCTCCAGCAAAAGCAAATAGGCATTGACTAAATACAGTTTTCTGGGTGTTTTTATAGGCCTGAAACCTACATCAGAGTTACTTTCCCCCTTTTTTAATTATAGGTCTAGAAAATTAGTGTTGAATGGTTCCCCTCATGTAAGCTCAAGGTCTCATGTGTGATCTATTGTTAGTTAAAGTAGCACTGAAAAGTTTCTGCTCACCATGATCTCTGCCTGGATCACAACTGAAAATTAACATAGTAATTTTGTCCTGAACTGTTCACATCTTTGAACATCCACCTGGGCTTGATTGGCATTTTGAGCTTATGAGAAAGCTGCTGTTGCTAAGGTGGTATGGACCAAAATACAGGTACACCTGCATGAATTTTTTTCACTGTGTGTGGTTGCATTTTTCTGGACTTCAGCCAGTACTAATAACTGTCTGTTCTTTCAAAAACACTGCATTCATGCACAGATTCTTAAGGGATATTTGTCTATTTTACAGAGATTTTAACTCAAATTCTCTCAGTTTCATTTCAGCTGGTTCAGAATAGTTATTAATGTCTTATTTCAGCTCTTTTTCTAGCCATTAATTTCAATTTCTTATTGGGATTTTTGTTAATTTAATCTTCAGATTCAACCCCACATTCATTTTATTATTAAAAAACCCCAAAGCAAACCAACAAAAAAACCCCAAATCTGTTGCATTTCCTTTTGGGACTGTAAGAGCAGAAAAGCAGTGAGTTAATCCCATGATTCCTGCACAACAGGTGAGAAATACATTTCTAATGTTCATGCAAGACAGTGGGAAGAAATTCCCAGTATGTTAACTTTCATTCTTAATCTCTCTCTCATACACACACACACTTAAACAGCCACACACATGCATGTGTTTTTCTTTTGGAATGCAATTTCCATCCTGATGTGATTACTCTCTAGAGACCAGCTCTAGAAAACCTTGTCTGTAGTAAAATGCTATTCATTTTAATGCTATTTAATTGTTGAAAAATGCCTTGATAATAATTGCAGTCCTATTTTCTATAATTTTATCTATCATGTAATAGTATTATTTAAATACAGTCAGCTGTGCATTTCACAATGAACATTCAGTGTTTTGCTCAGTTTCAAAGCTTTTAAACTATAAGAATTGTCATTTTTATTACTATTATAGCTGTTCAAGTGGAATATGCAAATCAGAAAAGTTCATAACATCCTGTTTTCACACACTCAGAACTCCCTGAAATACTTGCAATGCAACCTGAAATTTCAATACTATGGTTATGTCCCAATATGATTTTCTAGGAAATAGGTGAAGATTGAAGACCTCCTCATATTATTTCCATTTCTTCTCCCCAGACAAATGTGATTAAAACCCAGGTAATTCCATGAAGTGCAGAATTAATGTGGCCTGATTTCCTGTTGATATCTCCTTTTGTCTCTTGAGATTTGCCTAAAAGAAATATGGGCTGAAGAGCCAATATTTTCTCCATTTATTTTATATGCACTTCAAAGGCAAAGGAAAAAAACCAAAACAAAACACATCTTATGTAATGGTTTAGCCCCAGTTGGCAAGTACCATTCATTTCATGCCCAGGTCCTACATTTTCCAATATATCCCTACATATATATACACACATATATAAATATATAGATGTACATATGATTCCCTTAGTCTGTGGGCCACTCCCAAAAGAGTCCATTGAGTTGACTTATCTAATTAATTGGCTATTTTCATCCAAAATCAGATACCCTTGAGACATTCATGGGACTTCCCGATCCTCTCACATTACCCACTAAAGGCACGCAGGTTCTCCAGCAAAATGAATCTCTGTAATTTTTTTCCCTTTTCCTGAGACAGGAATGACCCAGACTATTTTCCCTAGAACCTTTTTATGTTCACCACAGGAACTTTATTCCCTTCTGCAGTGTGTAGAAGTTGTGATTAGGCAGGGCCAGACTGATCAGCACATCCTCCGGTGTTGACTAACAGCTGTGGCTTTTACAGAATGTGCACCCCATAATGCTGTGATTCTCTCTTGAATAATTTTTTAAAGGATATAGAGAATATTTGCAGCCACTTCATGTGTAATGCAACATGGAGGTGAGCACAATAAAAAGGAATCAGGCTATTCCAAACAACCATAATGTTCTGTGTGGTACCAGGTGAATTATAAACAAGAGTATGTCTAAACTCTAGACTGGATGCAAATCTTGGGTCTTTGGCATTTGTTTTAACTTTCTCAGGTTGATTTCCACTATGCAGATGTATTAGCCTGCCACTTACCAGTCTATCTACTGAAGAGTCTGTAGAAGCAAATTCTGAATGAAATTTCTTTTTTCATGAGAAAAATTTTGTCTTTTACATGTGTTTTATCAGATAGCTGATATAAATCTGTAATCACTACAGCTAAAACTAATTTCCATCTGAAATTGTTTCATTCACTTACTGACAAATGGAATAATAATCTCCTAAAGTAAAAATCCTCAATATGTTGTGTCCATAAACATAAAAAAAAACTTAAAAGTGATTTATCCGCAAATATCAAGAATAATGACATCAGTAGCATTTGATTTAGTAGGTCAGCCTTTGAAAGATTTCTGTTTGCCTCAGACTTTACCAAACCTTATAATAAAAAGAAGAAACAAGTCCTAGGAAATTGGTGTATTGGAAACTAAAGGTTTATAAGCCAAGGTAATTTAGCATTGCCAAGATAACACTAATAATTATGAGACAATTATCAACATCATGAGAAAAACATAGGTCAATCAGAGCCTTAGAATATATGAACTACATTAAATAAAAGAAAGAAAAAATGCTGCAAAAACTAAAGTATCATTATATATACATTTTCTGTCCAGCTCTAGTTTGTAATTCTGGGCAATTACATTGGTGGGCTGATTTGCAGGACCTCACTAAGGTGACAATACTCTCCTGACACCCACAATATTGTTGTGGGACACCACAGTACCACTGTGGTCAAATAATGACCCCAGTGTAGGAAAACTGGTGTGTGCAAACAAAATTCACAGTGCATTTCTTATCAAGATCACTTTATGCCTGAACAGTATTGCTGCAGTCAGCATTAGAGAAGAGGGCAACCCTGCTTTCAGGATCAGAACCCCCAGTGATGTATTTATCCATTTCTCTTAATAGGTTCTGTAGTTTCCCTTCTGATTTATATTGGTGCTTATTCACTTCTATAAAAGCTTTGTCAGGGAGGGAAGAAGAAAATGTTGGAGGTTTGCAAGTAGACTGAGAGCATACTGATGGCAGATCTACAGATGATGTAGATGATCTACATACTGATGGCAGACACACCAATAATGAAGTAGCTGTAGTCTTACAACCATGCCATTCAGCCTTTTCATCATCAGTGTGGTGCACCATATGCTGATGATACAGGACATCTGAACATCTACTACCTGGTCACAGCAGCAGCCCAAATTCCTGATCAGAGTCTAGGGCTCTCACCGCTGGTTTTGCTGTACGTGGGCTGTGGAGTCAGATCATGCAGCTTCCTCTGCAAACTCTGTGAAGAACAGAATTTTCTCAAACCCATCACATGAGGTTCATGGCATTTCTGTCACTACAAGTCAGGTACATGCCTATTTTTCTGCCCTTTTTTGTGTGGGAGAGGTCATCATGATGCTGTGCAGCCTTCCCCCTTCACCTTTTAGAGGCTGGAACTGCACCAACCAGTGCCTGTGTCATCTGTGGTCTCTGCCTCCCAGCACGACTCTGTAAGTCAGGCAGGCTGCCAGGATGACATGGCCATATGGCCTCTGATCAAGGACTAAGTTCCATTACAGCTACATACTATTTTGCTGAGCAGCACAGACATCCCTTTTAATATGGTATTTATCTGCCTCTGCTGCTAGCCAGATGTTGGGAGCAAACCAGAATGATTATCCCAGTGGGCTGATCTGTAGGACACCAATGTGACTAAAGCTGACACATGGCGTAGTACGAATAGAAAGGGAATTACCAAAAAACTATACGAGGTCCCAGTCTGTGTAAATTAGCAGTGAACTCATAAAAAAATCAAATCCTATAATCATTAGGATGACAAAAATTTTAATAGGCAATCAAGTAACAGGAAACAAGATAGCAGAATATGAATCAAATTGTAAATACAGTTAGGACAGCAATTTTGAAATTCGTCCCTGTCTTGAAAAATGCTAATGAAAGGAAGGAGACAGTTTCAGACCTGAGACATTTTCATAATAAAATACATTGAAATCTAGGAAAGTCCTTGGGGCTTCTCAGGGAAGGTTAGTTATTTTTCTTAATTAGTCCATACTGTAAAAGTAAAAACAATTAGATCCACTAGAGAATATCATGAAAGAAAGGAAAACATTTAATCTGAAAAGAAAAACCTTAATCTGAAATCTTTAATCTGAAAAAGAAAACAGAAATGAAGACTCATCTTTTCTAAAACTGAACTTTTTCTCTCACAATAGCTTTAGAAAGCATTTTCCTACCTATATCTTACTTCAAGTCAGCTTTGTGCTTCAGAAATCTACCTGCTGAGTCAGTGGCAACTGGCAAAAAGTTGTCTTCCTTCACAAACTTGTGGAATGTAATTTGAGCTGACTCAGAACTTATAGATGACATAATAGAGCAATTTTGTTTGCTTTTTTCATTATAGATATATTTGTGGAGGGTACTGGTATTCATTTTATATTGCAGTATATGATTGAGAAAGAGTCTTCAAAGAGAAATACAAGTTCAACGGTGGATTGAAGAGTAAGCTTTCCATTTTAGAAATATTTGAAAGAAAAAAAATATAACCTTGGCCTTTGTTTTATATGACTTTACTTTTTCTGTAATGTTAGAAACAGCAAACAATTATTTACAGGAGAACAAAAATCAGTATTTCATCATGAAAATTCCAAATAAAAACTGTGAAAACTAAAAAATTAAAACCTAGAAATTAGATATATGACATTAAAACAGAAACGATAACTATTTTTATAATATACAAATAATATAACTTTTTACTACAATCATAAATAACATAACACATTTATGTACTGTTTAAGGCTCAAATATGGGAAACAAACTATGCTGGTACAGTTACAAATTCAGTGCTTGATACAGCATTTTTGGCACACAGTAATTGGTACCTGTTTGAGGCTGGGCAAATGAAACTGAAGTTATGAAGAGGTACATGAAAAGAATAGAGCTGAATTAGTCAACAATATTATTCTGAAGGTTCCGTTCCTCCTCCATGGTTTTTAGTTTCTCTGTCTTAAATGATTTCCTAGGATTTTCTTATTGTTTCTGCTTATTTTGATTCATTGTGGGTTTGCTCTTCTTCAGGGCCATCTGACCTCATTATATATTATCTCATAAATCACTTTCAAGAAGAAGAGGGTGAACCATCCCTGATCTAGTTATTGTTGGCAATCTTTCAGAAAGCTAAGTCGTCTATCCTTATTTTCAGATATGGCATCACTACATTCAGCTATCTAAATCTCCCCTTCCTTCCCTGCAAAGAAAACAAACATTGATGAGAATAAGAAATAAGGAATGAATTCCGTTCAAAATTGAAATTTAAGTAGGAAATACCAATTTATTTTCTTAAAGGAGCACTTATTTACTAGGTACCTTATGCATAAAATGCTATTTTGATGCATGCAAAAATTAATGAAGTGTATAATGTAAGTTTTTATCAGACAATTAAGTCAATACTGATCTAAGATTACAACTCTACGTGTCTTACAGACCCTTGTGCAGACCTTGTGCTTACCTGTCTCATCAATCTTGATTCAACACACATTTTTTAGCTTAAGGAAAATAGGTAATCATACCTTACTTGACCCAAGCAGGATAGCAGCATGCTATCACTGCTTGGCTTAGACCCTAACCAGACAAAATGATGAAATCTGACCCAGCAAACCTCTGGAATAGCATTTATTTGCCTAAACTTGAACAAAGGTAAGACAATACAGGCAGTGGTGTGAAGTGTTTGAGTGTTTATATGAACATGGGATTGTCTAGACACTTGAAAGTAATGGTAAAATCAGCTCTAATTGCATCAAATTAAAATTTAAATGGCTGGGTGGCAGGGATTGACAGGGCGTAGATGCAAAACAGAGGTGAGGTTTAGTGAGACTGAATTGCTTGGCTGCTCCTGTGCAACATCCTAGCAAAAAGCAAGGAACAGTCTACACAGCTGCAACTAGGTAAGAAATTTCTTGTGAGCTTGGATGAAAACTGTAAACTTCTTTTTCCTTGTAGTGAAACCATTTCATATGCAATTACCAGGTTATTGGAGAGTCATCATCCCCAGATAGCTTTTAAAACAGGTGTGACAAGGTGCACTGTAATTTATTTATGGGAATAAGGTCAGACAAGATTACAGACAAGCCTACTGTCTGCCTCCACCAACACACTGTGATGCCC